>NW_005434662.1:384489-399048 GCF_000315625.1 Guillardia theta CCMP2712
CTCCTCCTCTCCTCCTCACCTCCTTCCTCTCCTCCTCCTCTCCTCCTCTCCTCCTCTCCTCCTCTCCTCCTCTCCTCCTCTCCTCCTCTCCTCCTTCCCTGAGATCCTTCAGGTCCTCGTGGCTCTCGTGTCACCCTGCACTTCCGCAACGGTTATGGGCAGGTGACGCTGACGCTTGTCGGTCGAGCGATGACACGCGGAGCAGAACTACAGCATAGACCTCGTGAGGAACGTCCGCAGCTCCAAGAGGGCTGAGGCAAGCAGCAGTGCTGCAAGGTACCTCCCCCCCACCTCCCTCGCTGCTTCTGGTCAGCCAGCTGACGTTGACTCGTCAGGTCGATCCTGCAAGCGGGCACAAGAAATTCCTCAGACGTGCGTGCAACTTTGAAACGCTCTGCACGTGTCCTGACATGCACGCAGAACCTGGCGTACGCTCAGGCGCCGCCGCTCAACAGTGACATGTTCACTTCGGGAGGATCCTTGGTTCGCCAGCAGGTGCTACAAATGGCTGAAGCTAACAGGATGCAGGCAGGAGACTCGATCGCAGGAGACTCGTTCACGCCCTCCATCGCCATGGGAGATGACGACTATGGTAAGACAAGCTTCTATGCGGCGATGCAAGGAGGGTTTCAACTAACTAGACAACAGGTGAACAGATGTGAGGACTATCCCTGTTACGTCGATGATTTGCTGCACATGATGCTAATAAGCACAAATTCAACTTGTTATTCATTGAAGGCTCTCGGATCAATAAACTACCAACTTGCCAATATTTACAGCCATGCCCTGCATTCATATGGACGAAGAGGTTTGCGATGGATCTCATTGCTCTTTGTGTATTCCTCGCTTCTTATTTCTGTACAAGCAAGGGTCACCCCAATGAGCCGCTGCAATCTCCTCAGACCTTCTTTTCTGCTTCTTCAGCTCTAATCTCTTCCGCTCCGCGATGATCTGCATGACTCGGGCAGTCACTCGCACAACAAACTCAGATGTTTCGTTCGCACTTTGGACTTGTAGAAATTGTCCAGCGGGTGCTGCCACACACTCGACCCGCTCTCCCGGTGGTGATAGAAGACCTCGCCGTGATCGTTGGTATGCTGGGATCATGTCAGTAAAACTCTCAGAGACGCAGCGAACTACTTCCGACCACCCGTCGGGAAGGGGAGCCACCAGCCCCTCCTGCATGCGCAGTCACTTCACGCTGAGAGCCCAAGCGAGAGGATTCAGACCTGAGCGATGCGAAGCAGCTGGGGTTCTCTCAAAGGGTCGACGCCCAAGTACTTGGCGTACTCGATGACCTTGATAAGAATTCTTTCAATGAAACTTGAGGGAGCAATGAACGATGTAAATTTACATCTGCTGCATCGGCAGCTACGCAGCCCTCCAGTCTCTCTCGATCTTGAGCTCTTTCAAGATGCCTGTTGAAGGGAGCAGAGGGTCAGAGGGTCAGAAGACAACGACAGACTTTCAGAGGCGCTCGTAACCTGAAAGATCCTCTACCCTCGCTGTCTGCACTTCGACTGAACAGTGACGTGTGAGTAAATCCCTCGGGATCAACAACAACACTTACATGGAAGACGAGCTCAATGAAACTCCTGAGTTGTCTGAAGTCAGCGAGTGCCCATCTGAGTCTCTGCATCTGCCGTGTTGCATCAGAACAACACTTGGTAAAGTTCCAAAGTTCCTCACCGTTCGAAGCCCTTCTGCTTCATCTGCAGTGGTTGATGGAAAACGTTTGAAAGAAATGAACGGGCGAGAGAGAGAAAGTGAGGGAGAACAAGTAGAGTCAGTAACAGACACTGACGGAAGGTGAGAGAGGACGACGGAGGAGGAAAGAGGGGAAGAGAGGGAGAGTGAGGGAGAAAGGGTGTATGTGGAGGAAGCAATGGAAAGGTATCAGTGACGAGGTGAATGAAAGACCTTCTGTCGCCACGAAGCACTGCCGCCTGTTTCTCGCTTCCAGGAATCCCAGAGACTGTGTTCAGAGTCATTCAGCTCATGAAAAAGTGCACGGGACTGAGATCCAAACCTGCTGTCTTCTTCACTATCTGAGTCTTCTTTGTTCACAGCAACATGTATGACCACCTGCAGTCAAGTGTCAGGACCAGGACCAGGATTAGGATCTTGTTCAGCATCATCATCATCATCAACATCAACATCAACATCAACATCAACATCAACATCAACAACAACACTATTTTCATCATATTCTGCTCCATCAGATCTATATATTTCTCAGAATCACATACTTCCGTCTCTCCATTTTCCAACTCCGTCAATCTCGGAGCTACTGTGCGCTAATGCAAATGATTAGCAGCAAATGAATTATAATTTCTTCGATGCTCTCACTTTATCGCGGGATATCAATGCAGCCAGTCCCAACCCCTCCTTGAACGAGCTCTGTTGTGACATCAATGTTTTGCCTGCACTGCTTCTGCCTTCTTACCTGATGCTCCTTCTTGTACCGCGTTATTTCCTGTCGACCGTCATGATCCTCACCACAGCAAAGCAGATGTTCTAACCTCCGCCACTTCCTCGTTCAGAAAGTCGTTCTTGAGCCTCTCCAGTGCTGCAGCAGTGATCGACTTTTGCCCTCCACCGCTTCTCTGATGTCGCAAGAGAGCAGTCAGGTCAACTAGATCGGAGGATTGAATGGAGTTTAGCACACCTGCATTGATTGTGTTGGCGGCACTCAGAACCTGTCAGGATTCAGGTGAGTAGAGACGTAACATCTCGACACTTCAACTTCTAACAGTAGTTGGTGCATACACTAGTTCTTGAGTACGTGTATGGCTGAAGTTCTGTTACAGTAGCATCTATCGATCTACACAAGACTGCTGGTACAAGAACAGGTAACGATACTATCGCAGGCAAACAACTTGTGTGCTACAATCATGTAAATCCTGTATCTTCACGGTTTTGTATGGTCTTGAACGACAGATCAGCCTATCACACTGCAAGCTCGTCTTGGTCATCATCGTCATCGTCATCGCCATCGTCATCGTCATCGTCTTCATCATCGTAACTCGCATCCATCTCCGCCGTTTGACAAGGGCAACTGCCATCTTATCATTCCGGAGTATATATGTAGTATATATACGTATAAATATTCATTTTATAAATGTACCACTATATCACCGTAGGTACCAATTAATCACTTATTTCTACACATTTCATAAAGACTGTCTTGCTGGTACTAGTGCCTAGCCAGTGAGACCTGACAGGATTGGCATGCAAGTTCGAGTCACTTGAAGCCTTCAACGTCCTACTTGACAACCACGGGAGGTCTGACGGCTCAAGTCAAGTCACAACTGAACCACTCGGGAGTCGCCGCTTGTATCCCTCGCCCTACAGCACCAGCTGAAGGCCTCCCGCATGCGGTATGGGTCACCATCGTGACATCCTAACAGCTGTTCGAACCAGCTAAGATGGCCCCCGGCAACGTGACATTCGTTAATCCAATCCCTCAATCGCACTCTGCTTGAATCATCATAAGACGGCAACTGCGTGCCCCCGTCCCGTCATCGCCGTCTCAAACCCGTGGCGCTTTATGAACCGATTGCACCATCCCTTCGTCGCCCGAAACCCTCAGCCCAAGCTCCCCCGCTAACTCCTTGGCCTTCGTCCGGATCAGCTGCCTCCACTGCCCGTCCTGCTGGCTCATCTCCACGTACTCGTGCAGCCGCCGCTCCAGCTCCAAGTTGTGCGACCTCGCGCAGCTGCTCTGCGTCGCCTTCACCCCGACGCTTTGGATGGACCTCAGCCTCGCGACGTTGTCCGGCCGCAGGATCTTGGAGATGGCGGACTTGCTCTTGCCAAAGCGGGCTGCCAGCACGGACTGCGGAGTGCTGTTGACCTGATAGTCGTGGATGATGGCGAGCTTCTGGGCGATGGAGAGCTTGGTCTTGCTGCGGCACGTGAGGCTGTGCTGTGCCTTGCGAGCATCGCTCCAGCGGCTGGACTTTTGCAGAGGACCCGACGAGGTCCACGGCGGGGCAGGCGAGGGGTCCTGACAGCACGTGACGGCAGGGAGACAGGGTGGAGCCGTCAAAGCACTACTCAGCTCCGCCTGGGCTGGCGCCTCGAGGGCAGAGGCAACGCTCTCCTCCTGGATGGAAGCGGCAGGGAGAGCCCTGAACAAGATGTCCACCGCGTCGTCCATGCCACGGAAGGTGTCCTCCGGAATACACTGGTCGTGTGTAGCAGCGTCAGGCTCGTCAGGTCGATCCGGATCTTGATGGAGGTACACGAAGCAGCACTCTGCTAGGGGCATGGGAGCGATGCCCCACTGTTGCATTCGAGCTTGAGCTTGAGCGATGTAGTAATCCTGATCTGAGCTGGACATGAGTTTGCTATTAGGAAGGCTAGTGCTGGATTTGTGCAGGGCGGAGTGTCTGTTTTACCAGGGGAAGGGAAGTACAGCGGGAGCAGAGACCATCGGTCCCGGGTGCAAGCCTCGGCACAAGGGGGAAGGCAGCAATCTCCCTGGGAGACGGGGAGACTGCAGGAGGGAAGGGAAGGGAAGCAGGGATTGTGAGAGGGGAGGGGAGGGAGGGAAGCTGCAGGGGAAAGAGAAGGGGTCGAGTGGAAGCTTGTAGAGCGAAGCGCCTGTCGGATCCGTCACGGTTGGGTCGATGATAGAGTCAACGGGGGGGGGGGGGGTTATGGGGGGTTGCTGGGGGCCCATTTTGGGCTGAAGCGGGTGGGTCCAAAAGGGGGCGGTTAACTTCCAAGGCGTTCATGACCTGACACTAGTACTGAAAACGACCCTCGTTGATTGCGGGGGGTTACGAGATCAACTTCGGGTTATTACCGATACATGATACATCCACATACGGTGATACGCGGTGTTCTCCGTGCTTTGAAGTTCAGTATCAGGCGGCGGCCCCGGCCACTGATCCGCCCAACTGAGCCGTAAAGAGACTTGTGGCACCCGTCTCCGCAGTCACTGACGGCGTGTCGGATGTTTGAGAGTCAAGTTTCTCCGTAGTAAAGTCTGATTGAACAAACGTACTGCTTTTTAACTTAACTTTGAGTAAAGAATAAACCTCCGAACATTGTTCTTAAACCAGCCGGCGGCCGCTCCGAGTAACTGGGCTAAGCGCTTGGGCGGCGGCCCGGGCAGGGCCCGGGGGCCCGCCCGGCCTGGGGCCGGGGGCCCGGCCCGGGAGGAGGCCCCCGATTCCGAGTGCCCGAAGTTTGCCGCCCGGTGACAGCGAGTCCCGGCCCGGGCGCCCGGGCGCCCGGCCGCCGCCGCGCGGCAGTCCGGGGCACACGCCATGTCGATCTCGTACGGTACTCGACGATGAGGTTCCTCGCTTCCGGGCCTTGGCATTTCTCTCTGGGGTTGATCCAGTCCCGAGGGCCGCGGCTTCCCCATGCTGCGGCTGCTGCGCGTAGTTGATGCTCAGCGGCTGGTGGTTTGGTGCCTCCGCCGTGTGACGAAAACATCGGCTCCCTCTTCCAGCAGCATGCGCGCCATCGCCACGTCATTCCTGTAGTGCAACGGTCTGACGAGCTTGTGGCCTCGAATCCAGCTGCGGCACGAGCGGCTGCCAGCAGACACGGCATACTCCGTCGTAGAGGATAAGAAATAAGATCCTGTTTGCTGGAATTCAGGAGGGGTCAGGGCGGCAGGCAGGGGTAGGCGCGGCTTCGGCCTGCATCGGCTAGGCTTGTCGCTAGAAGAAAGATTCTTCGATACCATACTCATCAAGCTCGAGACAGGTGCGCTTGCTCACCGACAGACGATGCGACTGGGGGAGAATCCTGGAGCAGGAAGCCGCAAGAGAGGACACCGTATTCTGGGATCAGAATGTCCCGAGAGACATCGACCATATCCTCCGTGATGATACCCTCTGCCCGGGTTACATGATGAATAGAGCTTCAGGGGAGGCTGAAGAATACTCCTGGGTCAAGTTCGTTATCGGAATCGATGATCAGATGGGTACTCTTTACGCTGGGCTCAGGAGGCTTGTGGAGGTGATGGAAAACACGGCATCTTGCCTTCAGAGTCCGGAGGTAGCTGGACGCTGGTCGTACACTAACGCAAGGTACAATGACTCTGCCTACAAGTACACCATCCTCCCTCTCGACAAGTCGCAGGAGGGAGGAAAAATCTCCTTTAAGGTCTTTTATGTGCAATCTGATGACCAAGACGAAGACGAGAGCGCGATCTACAGACGGATCGGGATGGGAGGAGGAGTGTTGACTCAACCCACACAAGATCAGCCTGCAGCCATTGGTCATGGGGAAGATAACCCCCTCATCCCCCCTCAGCGCGAGACTGATCGCGAGCAGGATCGCGAGCTGGATCGCGAGGGCTGATGGAAGAGTTCTTGCCGCTGCAGATGACCTGGGAAGTAGCCATACAGATCAGAGAGATCGAGCGGATCGAGGAGCTGATCCGGGGGGAACAAACTTCTTCTCTGCGAGCCCCTGCGTGTGAAAAGGGTCATCAACTCGCCGCGTCTGCAGCACAACGATCGCTTCCATGTGCTGCCAATCGTAGCTGCTGCTCTGTACCGCAGGTTCGACGTCGTCGATGTGCTGCTCCCGCATTACCGAGCGGAGGAGATGCCTATAGACGTGTTTTTGCTGACCGTCTTGTCCAGCAGCGAGCGAGCTCGTCGTGAGCTGGAGGATACGATGCGGAATGATCCCCGCTTCCACAGACAGACCTGCCCAGACAACATCTTCACGGGACGTCGGCGCATCATGCATCCCCTCGCTGCCGCTCGATCGGAAGAGGATCTCAGGCTCGTCAGCTGCTACACCATCGAGATCGCTACAAAGCTACAGCTAACGGACACAATCGAGCTCCTCCTCAGACTGGGCTCCGAATACACGCCCATCTCTGCCCGGCAGCTGCGGTGGAGGAGGTTCGGAGGTTCTTGCGAATAGCTAGGGCTCGCATCGTCGACCAACACTTTGACGGAAGACGTGCCGAGGAGGCAAACATCCAGACAATGACAGCCCTGATTTATGCAGCCCATGTCGTGATCAGACTGCGGTTCTTGGTGACAACAGTGATGTGATCGGAGACTTCGAAATCCACGACGGACAGTGTCTCGGATGACCTCGAAGTTGATATCTCGTTCTTGCATGCGCTGTAGAGCATGGAAGATGAGCTGCTGATGCATCATGTTGCCCTTGTACGTTGGGGTGATCTCCTTCTACGCCTGCGGGGCCTGTGTTTGCAGGAGCAGCCATGGAGTTTGTCGTCAGAGTGAGAAGGGAAGGGATATGCTCAGAAGCTTGCCCGGTACGTTTACTTTCGGATTGAATCTTCATGTTGAGGGAAGAATTCTTACCTCCCATAAACCAAAACTGCGGATAAAGGTTCAAAATGGAATACAACCATTGCCCTCATGTTATGTGGCCAATCAAGCGACCGGAACTTCAAGCGGCGGCCAGCACAAGCGCATCAGACGTGTGTAGGAGCCACAGACGGGACGTCACGACTCAAGCACTCCAGGATAGTATAATCAATCAAATTTAGTCTAGGCCCATCAGGCAAACGTTTGGAATGAGCCAATCAAACTAACTGTCTAAACAATGTCTGAACAAAGAAGCCAAAACGGCAGCGGCCCTTGTGTAAGGAGGGGGAACCAAGCTTGGTCGAACGCCTATCAGCAGCGGCCGATCAACGCAAACGCTTAAAAGTACTCAGAACTGCCAGCGCATGCCCCCGTCATCGCCGTCTCAAACCCGTGGCGCTGTATGAACCGATTGCACCATCCCTTCGTCGCCCGAAACCCGCTCAGCCCAAGCTCCCCCGCTAACTCCTTGGCCTTCGTCCGGATCAGCTGCCTCCACTGCCCGTCCTGCTGGCTCATCTCCACGTACTCGTGCAGCCGCCGCTCCAGCTCCAAGTTGTGCGACCTCGCGCAGCTGCTCTGCGTCGCCTTCACCCCGACGCTTTGGATGGACCTCAGCCTCGCGACGTTGTCCGGCCGCAGGATCTTGGAGATGGCGGACTTGCTCTTGCCAAAGCGGGCTGCCAGCACGGACTGCGGAGTGCTGTTGACCTGATAGTCGTGGATGATGGCGAGCTTCTGGGCGATGGAGAGCTTGGTCTTGCTGCGGCACGTGAGGCTGTGCTGTGCCTTGCGAGCATCGCTCCAGCGGCTGGACTTTTGCAGAGGACCCGACGAGGTCCACGGCGGGGCAGGCGAGGGGTCCTGACAGCACGTGACGGCAGGGAGACAGGGTGGAGCCGTCAAAGCACTACTCAGCTCCCGCCCCCCCCTCTCCCCTCCCCCTACCGGCTTACCTGCTCTCATCTTCGTTGCCTGGGCTGGCGCCTCGAGGGCAGAGGCAACGCTCTCCTCCTGGATGGAAGCGGCAGGGAGAGCCCTGAAGAAGATGTCCACCGCGTCGTCCATGCCACGGAAGGTGTCCTCCGGGATACACCAAGAATGATCATGCACCGCTGCTGTGCCGGCCGCATGGTCGTGTGTAGCAGCGTCAGGCTCGTCAGGTCGATCCGGATCTTGATGGAGGTACACGAAGCAGCACTCTGCTAGGGGCATGGGAGCGATGCCCCACTGTTGCATTCGAGCTTGAGCTTGAGCGATGTAGTCATCCTGATCTGAGGTGGAGCTGAGGCAGTGCTGTCTTGGAGCTTGATCGCTGGTATGAGAGGAGATTGGGAGTACAGCGGGAGCAGAGAGCATCGGTGCACGCAGTCATAAACTGAACTCGTAAGCGCCTAAAAAGGGTGGGTCCAAAGGGAGGCTTGTTAACTTCAGGCCCCCCCTCGCTGATGGTAGCCGGGCGTCAGGCAGTACCCGCGGCACCGGTCATTGCCCCCTGGTCCTCTTTGGATAAGTACCGCCGGTCATCCTCCGGCCGCGAGTGACTGGCACCGTGCCATGATATCCTTCCGAAAAACTTGACCAATGACTGCAGTAGGGAACTTAACTTTGAGTAAAGGTAGTAGGGATATACAATCGGATGATGTACCGCTGTACAGCCGTCACTGTGATTGGCTCGCTAGTACTGATTTTCAACTTGACTTAACGAGTAACTTTGAGTAAAATCATTTCAAAGTTCAGGGGGGGCCGCTCAGCTACAGACGGCACGGGAGCCTGCCGCATGATAGATAAATCGGCGTCAGTTAAAAAGTGATCCGATATTGTCCTCGTCACTACTGATTTTAACTTAACGCCGGGAACTTCCGAACTTTCCGTTTGACTCGAACCGGCCGGTCCGACGGCCACGGACGGGCGGCGGCGTGCGTAATCATTACGTTGAATGGCCCGGCGGGCCTGGTACGGTACGGTAGTACGGCCGTACGCTTCACTGTCACCGGGCCCCGGGCCATGACCAGACGGTCCGCCGCGCGCGCATCGGGCCCCGGCCGGGGCGGGCCCGGCGCCTGCGGGCCGGCCCGGCCCCGGGCCCGGTTAGCCGGGGCGTAGTCAACTAGTAACGGCCGCCACGTTCACAGAGTCACTGAGTCAAGTAATGCTCAGCCGCTATCCGAGTTATCTCGGGCCGCCGCACCGTCACAGTGATGATCATGATCGGACACACCGGGCGCCGTCCGACCGTACTCTGCCCGGAGGGGCCCGGCTCAGCCGTCGGACCACTGAGCCGCGCGGCACCGGACCGCCGTACGGTGCCACGGTGCGATGGAGTCTCCGAGCACATACACTTCCCGGAGTACTAGTGTACCAGGATCCTTTACTCAAAGTTAAAGTAAGTTACGGTGACCGTGATATGAGTTGCTGCGTGTTTTTCCGAGTCAACTTTCAGTTCAAAAATGGATGCCGTTGGAGCCGCTGAGCCCCGCCGCTGGGAACGCCCGGCCCAGGGGTAGTACGGTGCCTCACAGTGGGGTCATGGGGACCGGGTGGTCGCAGGATGATGAACCAATCGAAAACTACCGGGGTACTAGGCTCTCTGAGTCCGGGAGCTCGGAGGCTTCGGGCCAAGGTGACATAAGAAGAGAGGCGGCTAGAGGTAAAGGTGGCCTATGGGTGCCCCTCGGCTTCTGACCCGGTAGTACAGGACACTTTGCCGACGGTGCCAAGGGTCCAAATTCGAATCACCACCGTTGGTTTCTGTGGACAGGAGGGTAGGGTAGTTAACCGTAACTTAACCCTGTGGGAGTCAGGGTAGGGTAATTGATCCGTGTATGGGGGTGGTCTGTGTTAATCGAGTTCAACCGGAACTTTTTGTACACTACAGCTCAAATTTGAAATATAGAGAGAGTTTAGATTTAGAATCGTGAAAATGTTTTCAAACAAAGTTTGAAAATTCAAGGAAGAGGCCCTACCATCGTCGGTCTTCTGTGATGACATGGCAGCGCTATAGGGTAGGGAGGAAAGGAGAGGACAGGAGGCGCTGACACCGCAACCATCAAGCAGAGGAAGATCTAGAGCAGACAGTGTGCAAAACAGTTGGCAGGCAAAAAGACAAGCAGCAGGTTGTGCAAGCATGGCAGGATGCAGTGATAGAGTGGACTTTGTGAGGACACAAGTGAAGGGGAATGGGCGGAGAATTGATGAGATTATGAAAGCCGCCGATCCGACTTGAACACGGTCACATGGAAACTTTTAGATGGACCGTCAGACTTCCAGGATGATTGTCAGCCAGCAACATTCAGGCCATCAACATTCAGGCCATACGCCTCTTTAGTAGCATCACGGGGCAGGTTACACCCAGCTGCAAAAGACGAGACTGTGATTTTAGTGTGGCATCTATGAAGTACATGTCTTATGTCAGAAAGACTTAGAAATAGAGGAGGCCTCATTTGGCAAGCTTGTTCTTTTGTACCTTGTTGGGATTGTAGCACCAATGACTTTATTTGAGGCAGGATCAAATGTTTTGTGAATAAGGGAGATCATTGGAGGAAGCAGGCTGTTTGAATCGTCGATTTGCAGAAGAAATGGCACAGACTGGAGTAGGACTCACCCTGGCACCGCATGCACAGAGCTCAGCCCTGCGAGTAACAGCTTTCGATCCGGAAGGACCTGCGGCAAGGGGAGGACTCATTCAATTGGGAGACATCTTGTATGAAGTTGACGACACAAGGTCAGCTATCATTGTCGGTACATGACGACACATGTGCTGACTGAAAGATCAGCATTGTAGGGCTAAACGGCGAACAAGTCAAGACCCTGATCCTTGGAGCTCCAGGTTCAAAGACCCACTTGGTTTGCCTCCTTGTGCTCGAGTAACGCTTTCCCACAAGGATCTCCCGTCACCCTCGGCCTCAGAAGACAGAATGGGCGTCTCTTCTATGTCAGAATACAGAGAGCGCAACCCAAAGGCGGCGCCGCTCAGGCCAACAGGCAACCAGCTCGGTATGAGCCTCTCGGCAAATGCCGCACGCCTGACTGTCACTCTCTTAGCCCGATGGAAAATCGCCAGCAGCGACCGATGCAGTCGCAAAACCCTTACGCACCAGCTCACGAACAGCATCAGTACTCGCCTCCTCAAGCTTCACGACAGAGTCACGCGCTCGCACATGAGTCGGCGGGCAAGTTTGACATGCAGAACGAGCGGTCGAATGGATCTTCGCCTCCTCAGGGAAACAAGCCGAGCAACCAGCAACAAATGCGACCCAACGCGAATAATCTCGAGCTCAGCGTCGAGCCGTCGACCGAGGGATTTGTTTCCGTACCTCCGAAATCGGAAGACATTGTTGGGATCGGAATAGGCCTCGCGCTGGACAATCACAACAATCTCTGTGAGACTATGCTTGTCAACTCGATGGTGCTGATGCTCTCTTAGGTATCAGTAGCCTCCTACCAGGAAGTCCAGCTCTCCGATCTGGGCTGTTAGAGGAGGGCGACATCCTACGGATGGTCGATGCAAAAGATGTACAGTACCCCGCCTATCACGTTCCTTGCGACTGACGCGGAGAGCACAGGTCCGAGGGATGACGCCGGAGGCAGTCAGGCCGCTCATCCTTGGGAGGAGTGGGACCTTTGTGACGGTCTCTGTTCAGCGCGGC
This sequence comes from Guillardia theta CCMP2712, assembly GCF_000315625.1. NCBI lineage: Eukaryota > Cryptophyceae > Pyrenomonadales > Geminigeraceae > Guillardia > Guillardia theta. The sequence continues at coordinate 396,458 of NW_005434662.1, forward strand.
AACACTCAGATCGTGGCGAGGATGGCGAGGGCAAGACCGGCTCAGAACGCGTCGAGGTATATCCCCAAGGCTGGCTCGTCAGATGCCCCCAAGGCGGACAAGAACACCTACTCAGCGGTTTACTCACAGATGACGGCCGAAAGGCAGGAGACAGGAGGGACTGCAGATCGCAGGGAGCAACCAAGGGATCAGCCCAGAGAGCAGCCCTACGCACAAACCCGCAAGCAGCCAGCCCCAGAAGCGAACAAGGCTCCTCCCCCTGATCAGGAGCTCTGTGGGGTTGGTATCGTTCTCGCACAGAATTCGGAAGGAGAGCTTCTGGTTCTGAGCATGAATGAAGGAGGGCCTGCAGCCAGATCCAACTTGATCAAGAAGAACGACGTGTTGTACGTCATTGACAACGTGGACGTCTACAAGCGGAACATCGACCAAGTCCGACCGCTGATCCTGGGGATTCCAGGCAGCACGTTGGTGATGGGATTCCAACGCCCGGGCATGCGACGACCGATCAACGTTAGGCTGAGGAGAGGAAACATCAAGACTGACCTCAAGCAAATCCCGAACCCCTCCCCCAGACCCTCCCCGTCCGCCACCCCTGGAGGGGGAGCGACGCCGAAGCAGTCGCCAAGCCAGACGCCCAACGCGACGAGACCAAGTTCACCGAAACCTCAAAGACCACCGAAGGAGAACAACCTGGTGAGCGCTCCTCCCAAGTCAACCGCAGCTGCAGGCGAGGAAAACAAGTATGGCCCTGACGGTCCTGTCTGCGGCCTCGGGATCGTGCTGGTCCCAACTCCCTTCGGCTCCCTCTGTGTCGCCTCCATCACCGAGGGAGGCCCTGCAGCTCGCAGCGGACGTGAGTGTGTCAGAGAGGAGCTGTCATGACCTGACGTCTGCTCAGGTGTGCTGCGAGGAGACTTTGTTGAGACCATCGACGGGATCAGCGTACAAGACAAGAGCATCAACGACGTCCGTCCTCTGATCCTCGGCCGGGCTGGCACGACCGTCACCCTCGGGCTGCGGCGTGAGAGCGAAGACTCGGTGATCTATGTCAGAGTGATGAGGGAGCCGGTGCGACTGGGTGAAGTTCTCGTGCCGGGCATGAGGGTCAAGGATGCGCAGGTACAGCATTTGTGCTTTCAGCTGCTGGACTCCCTGACCTTGTCGTGAGCAGGAGCTGGAGAATCAGAAGTTCGACGAGCCCCCGAAGCACGCGTCTCCTCCTGGAGCTCGGGCTCACCATGAGCCAGCGCCCATGGAGCGCAAGCAAGCCCCTCCCCCTCCCCCGCCTCAGTCGGCCCACGGGAACTTCAAGCCTGCCAACCAGCAACGAGACGGCAGGTCGACCGTTGGGCAGAGCTACTCGCCTGCAACCCCGAACAAGAACGAGGCCCCGAAGATGTGCGGGGTGGGAGTCGTTCTCGTGCAGGTGAGCGGGGGAGCTGTCTGCGTGAAGAGCGTCAACAAGGGAGGCCCCGCCTACAACTCCGGCAAGATACAACGCGGAGACGTTCTGTTTGCTATCGATGGGCAGAAGGTGAGACAGCAGAGGAGGCGGGGAGAGCGGGGGAAGAGGAGAAGGGAAGAGTAGGAGGAGGAAGGAGACTGAGAAGAGGCAGGTGCTCGGATGGGATGTGGAGAGCGTGAAGCCGTTGATCCTGGGGCCGCAAGGCTCCACCATCGTCATGAGCTTCTATCGCGTCGGCAACCAAGTAGTGGGGAAGCGATCCTTCGACGTGGCCATGACGCGCACACCCGTGGACCCGTAAGTCGCAAGGAGAGGAAGGGTAACGTGCGTGACATTCCTGCAGGAACGCTTCTCTTCCTCATCGTCCTCCCTTTGAGGTCGCCACCTTCGGCTAGAGGAGAGGGAGGAGTAGTGAGGATGGTCGAGGGCATAGGACGGATAGGGAGCAAGAGAGGCCTGATAGCAGAACTCACATCCTACATGATTTAATCGCAGATAAATAGTCGGCTTATCAACACATCTAACGTCACTCGCTCCTTCCCCGATGGTCCTTTCACAGCTCTTCTCGCTTCTTGCCACCAAAGACTTCACCCTTGGAGGACTGGAAGGGGATGGCGACGTTGGCCTGTAGAGCAGCAAGGTGAGCAGGAGGAGGTGGAGGAGGGGCATCGAGTCACCATGACGAACTGTGAGATGGCCCCGAGGCCTCTCTCGTTGTTGTACTTGGAGGAGTCGAAGCGGATAGGCTTGAGATGATGCTCTCCCGCACGGAAGAGGTACACGTCAGGGTAGCCCGTGATCTTGACAAGGAGGGTGAGAACGGACGGTCGCCTCCCCACCCTCCTCTTACCTCCATCCCTCGTTTCTTGGCGTCCTCGATGTCGTTGGCAGGGAAGTCCATCTTGGCGATGACCAAGCTCTTCACTTGCTTGAAGAACTCGCCGACCTTGGCATACTCCGGCTCAAAAGCTTCGCAGTGTTTACACCAGCTGAAGTCCCCGTAGAAGTTGATGAGGACCTGACAGGACGAGTGAGGAGGAGGAGGAGGAGTAGGAGTAGGAGGAGGAGGAGGAGGAGGAGGAGGAGGAGGAGGAGGAGGAGGAGGAGGAGGAGGAGGAGGAGG
>NW_005434662.1:399390-601793 GCF_000315625.1 Guillardia theta CCMP2712
TTAATTCGAAGTTTTTGGGAATATTAAGGGTGGGGTAGCAATTGCACGTTGACTGCTAGTTGGAATTCCAGTGTAGGAGGTAGGGATCACAACTTGTAGAGGGGGTGGGTACTTCTGAAAGAGAAAAAAGGGGGTAGCATGCAAGTTGGGGTGATAATGCAAATATCACACGGAGGCAGCCAGGGAGGAGGTGTAGCTTTGCTTGAGCAGGTCGTTTAAAACAATTTGTTATTGCAGGTCATGCGCTCGTTTGTTAGCGCCACCAAGCTGCCCTACGGCAGCAAACAAGTCAGAGATGGAGGGTGGAGGAGGAGGAGGAGGAGGAAGTGGTGGTGGTGAAGAAGGAGCAGGAGGAAGCTCGCTTATCTCACATCCTTGCCAGAACGGATGGTCTCCTCGAAAGTGTCCCCGACGATCGTCACAACAGAACCCTCCTGCTTCACCGGCTGCAGTCGGGTGGTCAGGCACACAGAGGAAAGGGGAGGTGGATGGTACCACTGGCTCCGAGCGCAGGAAGCGCTTGAGTTTGCCTGAGTTATACCTGTAAAGGCGGTTAGGAGGAGGAACGAAGATGAAGACGGGAGGTGGAGGCAGCGAGAGATGGAGAGGAGGAGAGGAACGTGTGATGGTGGTGGAGGGGAGGGGTCAGGACAGCAAGTGGATGAGCGGGGGACATGGAAATGTGGGGAGGAGGGCAAGAGAAGTGGAGAGCAAGAGGAGCACAGCACTCACTTCTCGAGGAATTTGTTGAGTTCATCAGCGTCAATGTTCTTCGCCTTGTCCGTGTTCCACTGCTTGGTCTTCTTGTCCAGCTTGCCGTATTTGAACTGCCGCTGACCCACCTGAGCCCAAGAACAGCACATCAGTGCACCATAATAGGAGGATGAGGATGAGGATGAGGATGAGGAGAAGAGAGGAGGAGAGATATGAGGTGTGTGCGTGTGTGCCGGGGGGAGAACGGGGAAGAAGAAGCTGAGACGCCTGACCTCAGGATGGAGGTCAATGATCATGATCTGCGGCAGGAGCGCTCTATCCATCCTGAAGAACTGCAGCAGACCCTGCGCCTCTCCAGGGACGAGGACAAACTTCATCTCTCCCCGCTGTGCACCCATAAGACCGCTGGCTTTCTCCTCCTCTCCTCCTCCTCTTACCTTGTCCAGCGCCACCTGATGGAGGACCTTGTCATACTGCGCCCACTGCTCTGTCCCCTTCTCTACAAACGCCCACAAGAACTTCTGCAGCTTTCCCGTCGTGATCTGGTTGGTCAGAGCGTCCGAGTAATACCACACGACAGGAGCGCCATGCACATCCACGAAGCGCACGATCCCGTCTACGTCCTCCTCCTTCTCCTTCTCCAGCCTGTACACCGGACCCTGCTCATCACCATCAGCTCTCACCTCCCCCATATTCATCTCTTCATCCACAAACTCCAATACCATATCCTGCCAGCATCCCCCCCCCCCCCTCCCCCCCACAGCTCCCCCTCTGCGTCTCCCCTCCATAATGACCTTGGGGTCTTGAGTGTACTTGGTGATGACAAACACTCCCTCCTTAACCTTCTGATCCTCCTCGCTCAGCCATTTCTTCGCCAAACTTGCATCCTTCACCCAAACGTACAAGGGGAGGAGACGCCCGAACTTGGCCTCCTTGAACGCCTCGAACTTCTTGCTGTTCTCTCCCTCGGGGAAGACTCCCAGCACTACCGATGAAACTTTCTGGTCCGAGAAATCCACGTTCGCCTCGAGAATCTTGTCCAGCTCCTCTGAGGATGTCACCTCACGGGGAGGGAGGCCGATTTCTCGCATGTAGGTAACGACGCGTTCTGTGGTCCTCTCCTCGTTGTCCCATCGCTCCAGCGTGCCAAGAGGCTGGTTGGGGTCAGAGTCGTACATGCGCTTGAACACGCGGATGGTTGGGAAACCGCTGATGCCGAACTCGCCCGCGAACGGATGGTTCATCTCCTGATCCATGTTGACCTTGGCGAGAGGAATTCCTGCCATTTTTCGTCATTTTCAATCCCCCCCCCGCCCCCCCTTTCCTTGATCCCCCCCTCCACACACACCCCTCCATCCTATTCCTCCCCCTCCCCGCCCCCCAAGCCTCCCTCGGCCTCCCCTACAACCCTCCTTCTCCTCACCGTCCTTCTTGAGCTGCTTTGCCGCTTGCGCGTACAGAGGCGCGAAACCTCTGCAATGACCGCACCAAGGCGTGTAGAACTCTACCATGACAAGCTTCTGCGACTGAACGTAGGACGTGAAGTTGTTGCGGTCGAGGATAACGGTATCCACATCGCCCTCCCACGGGTCTGCAGGTGACGAGCGGACATGGAACAAGCTTGAGGAAGCAAGGCAGAAGAGGAAGAGAAGAACAGTCCTGCCCATGCCGGCTTCTTGAGTAACGATTGCCAGTCCTGAAGTCGCTAGGTCAGCATGACCTCATCCTTATCTCATCACATCTCGTTCAGTTCTAAAGGGAGGTCAACCCATTGCTTCCTCGAGCGACCCGCTGTGAGGGTTTCGGGGTGAAACGAGAAAATGGTGTTCACTCTAACTTCCTCATGTAAACCTCACTTCCCTCCATTGATGCTTTCGTCCTCTCCCTCTCCGTTATCACCAGATTTACTCATGTTTCTCACAACCTTCCTGTACCTTCTTCATCTCTGAATACTTGCTCGCACTTCTGTCGATGGGATTTCACTTCCATACCATCCTTAGCTAGCATTGAGATGAATATACCTCGAGTAGCCCTGTTCCCTTTCTCCATGATCTCGTTGCTAGTCCAGACATGTTCTTCTCTCTCCCTCGCTCTGCTCTGCTCTGCTCTGCTCTGCTCTGCTCTGCTCTGCTCTACTCTGCCTTCGTGACGTCGAATTCCTTTTGGCATTCTACCGCCTCCATTGAATTCTTCTAGCTGTGGGGAAATCAGGGGGTAGGGGTATAAATATCACCGGTACCTTTGCTGCAGACCCATAATGTTACCGGTGAATAGAACTGGTAAAAATGGGGTGATCCACTGATTGGGAGGGTACTGAGTTCAAAACATCCAGAATGAAAACACATTCATGTAGGGTTATCGATCCTGATCTACTCTCAAGGGGGGTAGGGGTGCATATTTCTGTATAAGTACCCGGTTGATTTAGACAATTTTCATTGAAATATGGGGGGTAAGGGAGACCACGTTAGTATACATGTGACGTGGAAATATGACCCCCCTACCCCCTATTTCAAACGCACACCCCTTCAATCTTTCAACACCGGTTCTTGGGAAAGTACCCGACCTCCATGATAAACACAACCCTATCTTTTCCTTCTAAAGTACCCTACCTTTATACTTGAATTGTCGACTTCAAATGTAAAGATGGTAACTCTAAAGTACCCTACCCCAACTTGGAATGACCCCCACGCCCAATGGATAAGGAGCACCCCTCCCATATGAGTGATACAAACAGCACGTGAACCGGGCGATCAACACCGAGCCTGATCTGGAACATCGTTGTAGCAACGAGGTAAGCCGATGGTATGTGTTGGAATGCCGTGAATTCTTCTTCTTCCAACTATTTCTTGTCTTCCTTCTTCCAGCAAACTATGCGAAACCGTGCTTTACAATCCTGATTTCACATGATCCTTGTGTGATGCGAACTGTCCGCTGTTTCGAACACCCGGGGCTTGCAAATTCATGAAGATGATGAATCCTTTTTCGAATTCTGCTTCACTGAAACCAGTGATGAACATTTTCTGGCATGGATTCTGATTCATGAGTACCGAGCTACCTGTTTGAAAGTTTGTACACTGCATGCTGTTTGATCACTTTCATTATAGCTCTGAAAGCTTCCTGAATCTCATTTTTTTGCGCAGGGATCAGAGGTTAACGAAGCCAAGAGTGGCCTGACCTGTAATGAACAATTCAACACATTTAATGAAAAATCCGAATAAAACACATTTTCAACATGACGATGCTTCAAACCACCCGTCGCCTTAACAATTTCAGCTTGTGAACCGCAAGTGGTTCTCTTCACGCCTTCTTCTTCTTCTCCTTGAGCTCTTTGGCTGCATTGACATCAACCCGTCAACACAGGTGTCCATCATGTACAGGAGTGAACCACCGGCAGTCAGGTACTTTGAATAGTACTCGGGATGGCACTTGAGCCATGTCAGGCTGGCCGACGGAATGACATCCGTCATGGGCAGGACCTGAGGGGGTCAGTGAGACGAGAGAGGAGGCAGCCCATAGGAGCAATGCCACCTCCTCTAGCAGGCCAAACCACTTGGCATTTGGCTCCACCTTGTCGAACATTGCACCCATCAAGACAGCCTGACAGGCCAGCTGCTGAGGTCTAATGCCAACCATCATGAGAAGTTCGAACCTGCACAGGCCCCCAGATGAGGTCAAAGCCCTCCCCGATGAAGGGTAGGAGGTATGTGGCGTTGCCGATCACGAAGTCCATGAAGAGGCAGAGCCACAACTGCAAGATCCCACCGGTGAGATGAGGAGATCAAGCTTTCAAGCCCTCACCTGGAAGAGAGGGTGTTTCGGAATGAAGAGGGGGAGCAGCTCCCAGGGCTTCGGTCGAGTGCCGACATTGTAAACAAGTCGCTTCCCTACATCTTCTTCCAGGATCTACAGCAAATCGGTCAGCCCTTCAAAAATTCAAGGAACCATTGCAACCGAGTCCACGAACGGCTGAAGGAGATTTTTCCGCCCTGTCGTGGACAATTTAGTGAAGATTAGTGTCCATCTCTACAACCCACCAGGTGGAGAGAGCAGAAGGATCAAGCCCAAGATCAAGGTGTTGAAAAGGACGAGAATCCCTGTGACGCTAAGGAGGAGGACGAACAAGAAGGTTCAAGAAATGAAGGTGCACGGTTGAACATACATTGCAATAGGAAGGAAAAGAGGCAAACCGATGGTAAACGCGATGATACCGAATGGAATCACACAAGCCATTGCTGGAATGAACATCATTGCGACGAACAATCCCATATACTAAAACAGAAATTTCACTTCTCCAACCTGTGATGATACGAGACAAACAATGGGAAAGCATCATCTTTTCTGACCTTGTTGTAGATGACAGGAAGAGCTATCCCCACTGTCGTCTCAACCTGAATTCGAGCCATAAGTCCACCATCTTGGAGTGACCTTGCGTTACCCGCTTGTACATCGGGTCGATGAAGCTGACGACATTGTCAAAAGTTCCCATGACGACGGCAAACTCAGGCCGGAATTCCATCATTTCACCCTGTCAGTTGTCATAGTGTTAGCGTAATGGTTGTGCCGTGTTAACATTGACGTTGAAGAGTTGGGCCAACTGAAAATCCTGTGTGATCTAACCTCACTCACTCCTCAATTTTTCGTGTAGAACAGCAAAGTCTGACTCGTGTAGTCTGCAATCATTCCATGCTAGATCCCTTCTTCATTGGGTAATCATTGGATCTGAGTTCTCATCAGGACTTCACGTGTATGTCGCCATCAACGCAAACTCGGCCAGTCAATGAGAGATTACATTTCGTCTCGAGCCATGTCACCTAGCCTTCTTGTGATGCCTATTATCTCGCATCATTCACTAGACCCCTTTCAATGATCACTTCATCAACAATCTTCTTCCTACTCGAAGTGTCAAACACTTCTCGCTCTCTGCCCCGTCGCTGCATTTCGGAGCCGCTCTCAATCTGATTGGAGTTTCAAAACCGGGCCGTGACGGCCCGGGGCCGGCTCGGCGGCGGGCCATACAATCTTCTTTCTGATTTAACTTAACTTTGAGTAAAGATTCTTACTGAGCCCGTTGGCAGTTCTACGGGGTGCCGACCTTTTACTCAAAGTTAAGTTAAAAATCGGTTCAAGCGCCGGCTGCCTTATCAAAATTTTCCATGCCAGCCACAAGTGGGAACCAGCGACAAGGCGCGCAAGAGAAGGAAGATGGAAGGCCCCGAGGAGGAAGAGGGAGGCAGGAAAGGAAGGAACAAGGGCTCAGAGGAAGGAGAGGGAGCGAGAGCTGACGATAGACAAGGAGAGGGGACTAAAAGACAGAGAAAACAAAAAAAGGTAGTGTGCGAGCACGGGCGGCGGCGATCCCGATGCAAGGCATGCGGGGGAGGGAGCATATGTGAGCACGGGCGGATCCGATCCCACTGCAAGGCATGCGGGGGAGGGAGCATATGCGAGCACGGGCGGCGGCGATCAGAATGCAAGGCATGCGGGGGAGGGAGCATATGCGAGCACGGGCGGATCCGATCAGAATGCAAGGCATGCGGGGGAGGGAGCATATGCGAGCACGGGCGGAGGCGATCCCACTGCAAGGCATGCGGGGGAGGGAGCATATGCGAGCACGGGCGGATCCGATCCCACTGCAAGGCATGCGGGGGAGGGAGCATATGCGAGCACGGGCGGATCCGATCCCACTGCAAGGCATGCGGGGGAGGGAGCATATGCGAGCACTGGCGACGGCGATCAGAATGCAAGGCATGCGGGGGAGGGAGCATATGCGAGCACGGGCGGATCCGATCAGAATGCAAGGCATGCGGGGGAGGGAGCATATGCGAGCACGGGCGGAGGCGATCCCACTGCAAGGCATGCGGGGGAGGGAGCATATGCGAGCACGGGCGGAGGCGATCCCACTGCAAGGCATGAGGGGGAGGGAGCATATGCGAGCAAGACAAGAACTGATCATGTGGCATTGATATGCGGTCTTGCTGTATTGACATCATGCAGCATGTGCACAGGGAGCATGCTGCCAAGCTTTACCAGCAGGATCCTCAGTAGACGGAGGAGTCAACGAAGTCTGTCGCCTCGAGCGGCCATAGACTTTGTCACGTCAAGCGTTTTTAGATCGGCTGGACCTGGCAGCTGGGACCAGAATCGGGCCCTGGATTGAGTACTACTGGAATCCTGCGAAGCTTCTTTGTTTCGGATAGAGAAGAGGAGCAATAAAGGAGCTTGAAGTCAGTCTGAGTCAAGCGGACACTTTTATTCCTCCTTGTCTTGCACTGCCTGATGTGCAGCTGTCACGGATGAGTTGGCATGGCGATGATCAGGGGCATGTGATGGGTTGGGCGTGACTTGACTCAGGTCGCGCAGGACTCTATCTCTGATCCGGGATCATCATGCGATGATGCACATCCGATATGGCCTGTATCCCGGCGCCGGAAGGCCCTGACTGGCGGCTCGGCTGCGGCGCCGTTCAACGCCGACCGGGCCTCCGAGGCTTCGTCAATGATATTCCAGCTGATCATCTGTCATTGACATGCGGTCTTGCCGCTGTGCTGTGTTGACATGACTGTGATGCAGCACGTGCACGCCGGGGAGCATGCGGGTGCTGCCAACTTCGCGGCTCGAGTCCAGGCCCCCGCACCTTCACTGCCTTCCGAAATGGGGGTTTAGAGCGTTTCAAGTTTCGGGACTTCACGAGTCTGGGTGGTTGATATGACTGAGAATGAGATGACTCAGTGAAGCACGCCGACATCTCTTGCTCCTTACATCCGATCAGTGCACTGCCCGGCGGCGGGCCGGCATGATGAGGTGCCGCACACGCGGCAACTTTCAGTCACGCCGGAGAGTATCCGATGGCCTCGTCGACCGGACGGTTTGCCATGATGGCGCGGCTGAAGGTGTGCAACGCGAAAGGTTTGGCCTGTCTGATTAACAATATGCATCAAATGTCCACATTCAGCACCTGCCTGATGAGCTGCAGCTGCGTCTTTTCGGTGCCTGGCAGTGGGCTGACGGACGGTCGCCGTTCAACCGTCCGGCGTCGGTTTGGCCAGCCGGAGGAACTTAACTTTGAGCAAAGAAGCCACGGTGTGTAGTACGTGCTTTTCACTACTGAGTGACTGACACGGGCCGGCGGACCTGTACACCGTGACCTCGCCACTTTCGGCCCCGGCCAGGTCATTACCCCCGGGATCGGATTGTACGGTAGCCTGGTGCACTGAGAATTTTAACTAAAGTATTAGTTATCCGATGATATCCATGGAATTCGATGGAGTTTGTGCCGGGCGGGATGAGGGGCGCGATCTGATTCCCCGGGGTGGCCACCGCAGGGTAGGGGGACCAGTACCAATCTTAAAACTATATAAGTCCTACAAGCAATTTAAAAAGTACCAAAATTCGATCCTGAATCTGAAATGGGCCTGTTCTACAACATTGTATATCTTATAAAAATAGTCTATGTAGAGTCCTGGTATGTATGAGGTTGTACCAGACCCCCAAGCACCCATACAAACACGTTTTTATGTTACTCGATGCCGAGACATGATCTACAAAAGTTTTTAAGAAACCGCTGGACACTCGCGGGCGTCGCCTTTAAAATACTTTTTGTTTCAGATACCAGAGCGGCCTCGTCAAAACTCAACGTTTGTGACTTCAATTGAGTCCAATTTACAGCAGAATCATGACCAGTCGCTCCTGTGGTGCACTCTACATTATCAATTCTTCGAATAAGAATATAATTCAATTGGATATACCTTTTATCATCGCTTTCCTGGCTGCCTCCATTCAATCAGATTGCGACGGGACGGATTTCTCGTACACTCATATACAGTTGAAATAGAAAGATTTGAATATTAATGAAATCGAAAAAGCTTTGTTTCGATTTAGATATATCAGAAGCAATTATTCCTTCAAAATCAGGTCATACGTAGGATCAGTCAGAAGGGGGTCATCTTTTGGTGGAGATGAAAAGTTAAAGGTAGGGTCAATGATGTACCGGTAATTCAAAGGTAAAAATCACCCCTTATCGTGTAGATCAGTTTTGTTTGCCAGGGTACCATACATTACAAGGGGTAGGGATATGACTATAAAACAATTAATCTTTATAAAGCAGGTCATGGCTGATCAGAACTAGTGGGGTGGGGGTGGTAAGTCGGATCTGATGCTTGTAGGGTGGGTCTTGATTTGAAAGGGGTAGGAGCAAGCTTGCGCCGCAAGTGGGAGCAAACATATTCAGGGCATACTCCAATTTGTTTCTCTTTTATTTTGAAATTACACCTCATAGATAATAAAGTTTGAATATGTTTTGTAGAGTTGCCTTGGGCTGAAAGCCTCCTTGAGGGTAGGGTAGTAATGATCTAGCAGGGTGAACAGCTCTACCCACTAGGTGGGTAGGAACTCGAGAAGGGGTAGGGGTACGATCAGATGGTAGATGCCTACGACCAAAGGTCTTACGTTCATCTATATCTAGAGGGTGGGGTAGTTTTTGCGATATAGCTAGGGGTGGAGTCATCCTACGTCCTGACCGCACGCGGCCCGGAAATGAAAGGGATCTAAAGGTACAAGGAAGAGGAACGTAGAAAAGTCAGGTGGTATTGAAAGAAGGAGAACAGGATAGCAAAAGGCTATCATACTGCGACAAGCTTATTATATAGATATCAATCTGGATACATGATCAGTTGTTGAAATAGTTGTGGATATTATTTTCTTTGGATTGTCTCTTTTGTCGGGATTCCACCTGGCACAAGGTGTGATCATGGCATACAAATTCAGATCCACCCTAGCGGGATTATTCTTTCTCTGGATTTTGAGTGGTGGAGATGTTGGGCTGGCGTCCGACTCTTCATGGAAGTGGATTCACAGAGCGTTTGCTCCAAGCTCAAGCCGGCACAGGGACTCGAAGATTTTCGAGTCAGTTTTGCGGGAATCCACGTCCAAGGAGGCTGGCAAGCCAATCAGGTGGGTTCAAAGAGCCATCGCTCCAACCTCATCGTTGCCTTCGCCCGTTTCTCTCTCTTCGCATCAACTCCGGGCGACGGAGGAGCACAGATCGACACACAAGTTGTCAAGAGTTTCTGTGGATATCCCGGACGTGGCTCATCCGGTCTTTGGCTGCGACGAGTTTCACAGTGCTGGATCATTGCGTGGAGGTGTTGCAGCGTTTGTCTTGAATGGGCCTGTTGTTGTCGAGGGGAAACGAACACGTATTTGCTCGCACAAGCCGAATTTGCGGGCATCCAAATCGAAGATGGTATTTGATGGGTTTGGGGATGCAGCAATGTGGGCTGGTCAAACGATCTCATTGATGCATCAGAGAAGTAAGACAACGCTTCAAGCGTCGACCAGTGTACTCTCACAACCCTCAAACACCTTGGAAACAATCAAAGCTGGAGTCCTTGGATTTTCAACCGCCCTATCGAACGCCAGCAAGGTCGAGAAGGAAGAAATGGCTTCAGTTATGTTGCCTTCCGGCCCGCCCTCTCTCAGGGCCTACGCAGGTTCCGAAGGCCAAAGTAAGCATGCCGAAACTCGCCTGAAATCTTCTGCTAAGATGCACGAATCTTCCGATCCTATCCATTTTCTTGGGTCTTTGAACACTTTGGTGGTGAACTTTGTATCTTCGCTACATCTGCCGGTTTCTGTCCGTCATGTTTCTGGGATTCTCGATCTGTTTTCTTCATGGCAGAAGCTTGACTCGCTACAGTCCACCATTGAGAAGAGGCGAGAGTCAGTCGATGAGTTGGTTTGGCAGAAGGAAACGAAGTCATATCCGTCGGAGGAGGCCTTTCTGTTTTGGACTGGGAAATCATTCAGCAGAGTCATTCACAATCTCTCGCAAGTACAAAAGGCTTACTCGGACAGCGCAACCTGGTTGTACAGCAGAGCAGTGGAATTAGATCCAAGACATGTGCCTTGGATCGTAGCAGGGGCCAGCCAGGCAACGATGGAGAAGTTAAACGAATTGAACTCCAAACTTGCAGAGCTGATTGAGTCTGAGATTTACCATCTGTTCAATCGTTTCGATAGGGAATTGATGGGATTGAAGCGACAGTCGCAACCGGAGCGGGCGAATCCTCCTTCGTGTATGGTCATGAGTGCGAGTGGAGAGGCTCAGTTACTCAAGTATGGGAGCGCGATTCCTCAGCTCCTCTATGACACGAATGAAAATCACAGGATGTTTGATGCACCCATGATGGTGGCGCTTGACACTGATGAGGATGGAAATTTGTACTTGGGCACTCCAGAGAGGAACCGTGGAACCCCCCTGCCACTTGCTTCCGACGTGTTCTGGATGAGACAGATGGCGTCTTACGCGAACGAAGTTTCTTCTGGAAGTCGTGCCAATGGCTCGGAAGATGAAGAGCCAGGGCCCGTTACTGTTGCAGCAGTTACTCTGCCTGTGAACTCGAATGGTGACGTGCTGGTTACGCAGAGAGCGTTCCGCGGCATGTATGATGGAATGTGGGTTTTCCCTGGGGGCCATGTTGATGGCGGCGAGGCGCTGTCAGCAGCAGCAGTGAGAGAGGTCTTGGAGGAAACAGGCTTGCGGGTGGTGAAGGATTCATTGAGGCCGCTAGCAGTATGGGAGGGAACCGTGACGTCGAAGAAGAGGCAGTTTTGTGTTGTCTTCTTTGCAGCCGATGTCAGCGGAAACTCTGAGAACATGTACTTGCAAACAAAAGAGGTTCATCGAGCTACTTGGATCCCAGCGGATCTCTTGCCACGAATGCTGGATACCCACGTCTTGCATGAAAATGAGCTTGAAGGCTGTGCAGTTGTTGGCAACGAGCAAGAATCGACAAAAATCAAGCTGTCAGAACTCCAGAAAGGATTGGGCGAAGGTCATAAATTTGCTCTCCGAGCGTATCTAGAATCAAGGAAGGTGGAGACACCGTTGAACCAAGATCCCTTCTTGGACAGTAGTGATGATTATTCAAGCTCTTATCGTTCCATCTGAACAGGACTATCTTCTTATTTATCTGTACAAAATGTTATATGAATGGACTGTATATAAACAATTTTCAACGGATTCAGCGTGTGAAAGAAAGAATATTCATTGTCCACTTTAGTGTTAATGCCACTGCAAGTGCAGCAGCCCTCAGATCGACCAGGGATCTCCCCCCAACTGCGCTTTGCCCGTCGCCTTCTCCTTTGGCAACCCCATACTCTCTGCCGCTTTCTTGGCAGCATGCCCGAGGCCTAGCACTTTCTGCGGAGCGGGATAGTCAGACGACAAGCTTGAACTATTACTGAGAGCTTACCTTGTAGTCAGATGTAAGTTCCTTCTGAATGATGGCCAGGTTCTTGAGGGCCCTTGTCTTATCACTGGAAGAGCCAGACGCATTGTCGAACTCCTGTCAAACACCAACCGTGTCAAGACGTTCCTGCATCCTCAGTCACATGTCTAACAACCTTGGAGAGCTTCAGGAGCTTCGATCCCACAGAGTTTGGGTTATGTACAACTTTCACCTTCTTCTCCCTCTCCGAGTGTCTGCAGAGCTCGATCACAGATGGCCTTCGTCAAACAGGAATCTTCTCACCTCGACTTGCGCCTTGATCCCGAAAGCGACTGAGTGTTGCTCGCGCTTCCGTCAGACTGCCTGCCGTCCGTGCTCGACGATTGATCGTCTCCGGAATCTAAAGAAGAACTTCCAGATCCTGTACCACCCTGAGGAGCACGATCGTCAACGCTACGAAGGAGTAAGGCTGATTGTCAACTACCATGGAATCATAGAATGAAGTAGAATCCGAGGCCGAGGAGGAGCCCGAGGAGGAGCCCGAGGAAGTCACATCCCCCAAGGCTGACGATTGATCGTCATCCATGTCGCCCATGTCGCCCATGGAGGAGCTCGACGAATCATCCCCATCGCTCGAGCCGTAGATGGCCTCCCAGCTTGCTGACCCCGTGGACAGCTCGGACTGGACCCCCTGCTTCAGAATCAGCTCGATGTTCTCTCCTTCCTCTCGTAACCCAGGGATCTCTTCCTCACCTTCGTCTTCGTTGCTGATCCCGAACCCGATCGAGCGTATCCGATACACATGATGGCCATCACAGCAACCATAGACACAGCTGCCGCCGCACGCAAGAGGCGTCGATTCTTGTGCTCCCGGTTCTCCATCGAGGCGGCAAGGGCATAATATGGGGCAAAGAATGAAGGAGTGAATGCCTGCTGCTGGTTTCCGTCGGAGGTCACGTAGACGCTGTCCTCCCCGGAACCATTTCCCTCCCTCAACAGGATATACCGCGCTGTCCCGTGCATCGTTTCGTCGGGTAACAGTTGGCAAGGAAGTTCCCAAGAGAACAGTCAAAGACGCAGCTTGTCAGTGGACAGAGGAGTCCCCTCTCCTCCTCCTTGTCTCTGGGATGTACCTACTCGCTCCTGCTCCCTGCAGCTCCTGCTTCCTGCCAACAATCCTTTCGCTGGTTGTCCGCAAATAGATTTGACTACCCCTCCTACCACTGAGTGTATCAAACCACTGATACGATGTTGTCGGTGGGTAGAATCGCTCATATGGGTAGGGGTATCGATTGCGAAACAATTGGCTATAAAAGGGTGGGTACTTTTAATATAATTTGGGGGTATAGAACAAAAAAATTGCCATTGATGGAGGTGGGTAGTTTTCTCCCTAGGGTAGTACGGAAATTGTCACGGAATTACCAGGGGGTGGCAGGGGATATGACGTAGGGGGTTGAGGGGGTACGGTGGTAGTCCGAAATCTGCTCATCATCCGGCCTTCTCCCCGGCGACCGGACTAGTTGACTTTAGTACCGGCGCCGAGTCGGACTCCCGGATCGGATCGGGCCCGGGCCCAGCCCCGCGGCCGGGCCGCGCCCGGCCCGGCAGCCTGTAGGCAGGAACTTCGGAAGGCGGCTACCCGGCGGCTCTTTCCTTCATTCTGAGCAGCAAGCCATCTTTGGGCTTCATCATTGGGATGAACGTGAGAGAGAAGTCCTGCCCAGCAGTCAGCATGCTGGCAGGTGGATTGGACCGGGACTCCGACAAAGAGCGTACTGCCGGGTACCGTAGTACTACCTGCCCCTCTACAGCGGAGAAGTCGAACGTCCTTAGGAAGATGGAGAGAAAGATCTTGAGCTCCAGCAGCGCAAGGCGCTGACCGATGCAGAGGTGAGGGCCAGCCCCGAAGGAATCTAAGTCAAGCGTCAGCAACCCTGGCACGAGCCAGCAGCCTCTGAGCGGCCCAGCTCACAGTGCTGGGAGGCCTTGCTCTGGGAGGCGAAGGGGCAGAAGTCCTCGCCGCTCGGGCTGAGCTCCTCCAGGCGATTGGTCAGGAAGATCCCAAACAGCACCTGCCCCGTCCCTTCACCTGGCACACACAGGATTCGGCCTGCCCCTCACCTGATACCCTGCTGGGACCCGGAACCCCTCGTGCTCGAACTCGCAGACAGACTCTCGGATCACACCGGAGGCAGGAGGGTACAACCGCAGGGACTCCTGCAGCGCCTGCTCTAGCAGCGGCATGCTCTGCAGCTGCACCGACAGGGGATCGCCCCCTTCCATGGCCCTCACCTGCTCCTCCACCAGCTGCACCCGGAGGTCCTCACGTCGGGCGACCTCCATCAGGAAGCAGGTGGCCGCGCTGGCCGAGGTCTCGTGCCCGGCAATGAGCAGCATGATCATCTGTGCCGCCAGGTCGTCATCGCTCAAGGCGGTGCCATCGTCTGCCTTGGAGTCGATGAGCAGGTTCAGCGCGTCCCTGCCCTGCCGGGGGAGCCTCCTCCTCTTTGCGATCAGATCCTTCAGCGCGTTCACCAGATTCGTGCGGGACTTCATCGCGCGGCGGAAGGGAGGAAACCAAGAGTAGGGGAGCGAGAAGAACGCTCCCTGGATGTCGCCGAACCATTTGCTGTACAGCTCCAGCTGCTCTCCATCCATGTTGTCGCCGATTAGCACGAAATAGGCGATATCGAGCATGACGTCCAACAGCTCACCATAGATCCGCATCTCGAACTCTCCCCCTCCTCCTTCTTCTCCTCCTAAGGTCCTCCACTTTTGCGCATAGCGTACGCACACTTGCTCGATGTACTGCGAGTAGGACGCAACCGCGCTGGGCGTGAAGGCCTTGCCGATGACCTGCCTCGCCCGCTCGTGAGTTGGGCCGTCAGAATTTGGGAGCACGTTGGGTCCCAGGAGCTCGATGACGCTCTTGGGATAGGTAGAGATAAGCGTCCTGCCCTGGTTCTGTGCGAGGAACTTCATGGCATCGACTCCGTTCAAGACTACCGATGGCTTCCCTAGGATGTGTGACTTGTAGATCCTGCCGTACTTGTTCAATTTGTGCCGCACGAACGATTCCGTGTTCAGCAGGAAGGGGATGGTTTCTCCGAGGAAGGGTAGCCCTGATCGACCAGGAGGGAGAGGAAGCTCCGTGCTGCATGAGATCTTCGCTGCTCGCCGGTGAGGCACAGCATGCTTGCGATGGAAGAGACTCAACTTGTGAAAGCCCACACGAAAACCGTGACATGACTTGAAAGTTAGCATCATCGTTATCATCACCATCATCGCCATCATCGCCATCATCGGTTTCTTCCTCCTTTTCCTCTGCGTCCTCGTCGCTGCCGTCGCCATCTTCCACCACCTACCCGGGCCTCGTTTTATATGTTTCGGGAAGGGACCTCTACTGTTTTATAGGGACCTCTCTCTATAAGACCTCTACTGAAAACTTTTCAGTAGCGGAGCGGCAGGGGGGGGCAGGAGGAGGAGGAGGAGGAGGAGGAGGAGGAGGAGGAGGAGCATCTTCTGCCAACGCGCCAGCAAGGAAGGAAGAAAGCATCAACCACGGATTAGCGATGCTGACATCAACGCTCCCAATCTGACGTCTCAGCAATGGTGGAAGAGGGCGGGGAGAAACAGGAGGACGAGAGCGTTGACACGGCCCGTGTCACGTTGTCCATCCGCCTGTCCCTGTTCATCTCTGCCGTCTTCATACTCCTCCTCTTCATCCCCATGGCATCGAAGGGCTGGATTGCTGCGCTCGGCGCTTCCATGGTGTTCGGCTCGTCGAGCATCCCCGCCAAGCACCCATGCTGCAGGATTGTCGGGCCCTTCGGTTTCCAGCTGTGGGTAACAGCAGGGAACGCCATGACAACCATGTCTCTCGCTCTCCTCAAGGGATCCCCCGTCCGATGGTCAAGTTGGGGAGCTGCTGGGGCTTTGCTCCTCACAGCCACCCAGTGCTGTGCATGGCCGGCGGTGGGCGCTCTTGGAGCAGCAGCAGGTCCAGGCATCTGGTGCGGGGTCGGGATGTCAGTTGCGTTCATGTGGGGGACGATCGTCTTCCAGGAAGCCGTTCGCTCGCTTGCGCTGTGCATTGTTGCTCTGATCCTCCTCTTCTTCGGGATCGTGGGTATATCTCTCGTTCAGTCCAGCATGCTTCAGCGGCTCTTGGGCGAGTCGGGGGCAACGGGGCTGATGTCGTTCAAGGAGCTTCAGGCAGAAAGCTCAGGGCCGGAGGAGGAGCGTGAGGGAGGGGAATGGAGAGAAAGAGGCGGAAGGAGAGAAGAAGAGAGCAATAAGACTGGTCGAGCGAGGATCGCTGTGGGAGTCTTGCTGGCACTCATGACGGGATTGTTTGACGGTTCCCTCATGGCACCTTTCAAGGCATACCTCGCCTCTCACCCTTCCCTAGTCTCCTCCTCCTCCTCCTCCTCCTCCTCCTCCTCCTCCTCCGACGTCGTCGTCTTCGAGTACTTGGGCTCCTTTGCACTCGCACTGCCGGTGGTGGCTGGAGGGTCCCTCGTGCTCATCATGTTCTACCAGCATCGTGCCTTAAACTCAGGTCCCGATCGCAGCAGCTTCAGGCAAGCGGCGTACCCTGGTTTCTGCGCTGGCGTGTTGTGGGCTGTCGGCAACGTTCTGTCGGTGCATGCGACGCTGGAGCTTGGGCAGTCTATCGGGTTCCCGATGACGCAGAGTTGTGTGGTGATATCAGCCCTGTGGGGAATCGTCGTCTTCAAGGAGATGACCGCCAGGACTCCTCTCCTCCTCTTCCTCCTCTCCTCGACGCTGGTGGCGGCAGGCGCGAGTCTCCTCGGCAGTAACTCTTACAGATAGCACAGAGACTGGTCGACAGTGGGGGGGGCAAGAGTTGGTCAGGAGCCTCTGCGACGACTTGGGCCATCCCGCCTGGCATGCTTCCTGCGCTGATCGCTCTGACAAGGGATATGTGATAATGAACCATCTTGCCCCACGGATTGACCAGGAAGCAGCCACGGGGCATGACACAAGGAACAAGCAGGAGATGACAGCTGCTGCTGCGCAGGAGCATCTCCTCCATCGCCCTCCATCTCGCTATGCAACATCGACAAGGTCCGACAAGCTTGCCTACTGAAGCCCTCACATGTCCCTGATCACTTCATCTTGTATTATTATGTACACAACAGACTCTACTTTACACCTCGCTACCTCCTCCTCCCTGGCTCCCCTTCCCTCCCTGCCTCTACTGCTCCTCGGCCTTGGGCTCGTCGGCCTCTTCCTGTATCCTCCCCGGGAGGCCGCGCCTCGCCATGGTCGAGCGGATGTTGTCGAGCAGGAAGCACAGGGAGGGAGAGGGCTTTGGGCGCTGGGCGGCCCGGGAGGGCGGGCTAGAAGGGAGGCGGAAGACAGGGTCGCAGGCGAAGCGGATGGTACTACGGGGCGGGAGGGGGGCAGAGACCATGGAGGAGCGGAAGGGGGATAGGGGACAGTGGGGAGGTCGGGCTGAGAGGAGGTATATCAAGGGGGGAGGGGGGGAGGGGCTGACTCAATATGGGACGATTCGTGATTTATTCGCTAGACGATTGTTCTCCATCAATATGTCTCCTCATTGACCAGCCGCTCGGCGTCCAAGTCTGATGCGATGGCCAGCTGACCGACAGGATGGACTGCATATCCCTTGCAGAGATGATGAAGAGGAAAAGCTCGACCAGCACGTGAGGAGAAGCTTAATCAGCCTGAGCTGCAAACCGATAATCGCACAGAAAGACCACAAAAGGACCAGAGGACATAAGGACAAGGCGGCTCGTTGTTTTACACTTGCCAGATTCAGAAAAGAGCATGAAACGATCAGAAAAGACTCGCCACCACCACCATGAAGCTCCCAACAGCATAATTGTTGAACCATGATGACCTGTGTCCCCGTGTCATCCGTTGGAGATCAGATGAAAAGGAGTGGTGTCAACAAGTTCTTACAAGTTCATCTTGTATTATTATGTACACAACAGACTCTACTTTACACCTCGCTACCTCCTCCTCCCTGGCTCCCCTTCCCTCCCTGCCTCTACTGCTCCTCGGCCTTGGGCTCGTCGGCCTCTTCCTGTATCCTCCCCGGGAGGCCGCGCCTCGCCATGGTCGAGCGGATGTTGTCGAGCAGGAAGCACAGGGAGGGAGAGGGCTTGGGGCGCTGGGCGGCCCGGGAGGGCGGGCTAGGAGGGAGGCGGAAGACAGGGTCGCAGGCGAAGCGGATGGTACTACGGGGCGGGAGAGGGGCAGAGACCATGGAGGAGCGGAAGGGGGATAGGGGACAGTGGGGAGGTCGGGCTGAGAGGAGGGCTAGTATATCAGGGGGGGGAGGGGGGGGGGGGGGGGGCTGACTCAATATCCGGACCAGAATCTTGTCCCATCGAAGCGTTGCGTAGTGAGTTGAGGAACAAGGTGCACGACGTGCAGAGTTGCGTTTTGAAGTGGCTCGGAAGCACGGGTCTCATATTTTATCCCCGGCTGGCCGGAAGCGACCGTGAATCGCTGCGACTCCCGAGTCCACCAATGATCCGTTGCCGTAGCGTAGTACGGTAGGTGCCTGCGCCCCCCTCCCCTCAGAGTCCCTCTCCCTAAGATGCCGGGGGATAGGGGACTGTGACGGTGGGGAGGTCGGGCTGAGAGGAGGTATATCAAGGGGGGACTCGTTGAAGGGGGCGGAGGGGGTGACTCAATACAGTGGGACGATTCGTATTCCCGCGTCAGCCGACACGAAGCGTTGCGTAGAAGAACGTCAGAATCTTAGCCCCATCGAAACGATGCGTGGTGAGATGAGGAGCCGCGATTCAACGACGGTTGTATCCCCGGCAAATCACTTCTTGTCTGAGCCGGGGTCTGAACAGGTGCAGCGATGATCTCGAGTAGATAGAGCCTGAGTAGATATCTGTTCAGTCGTCATCAAACTGTGCCACCGATTCCGCTCCCACCGGACTCCGAGGCTCCGAATACTATGATATGTTTCAGCAGTGCCCGGGCCGCGGGCCTTGCCGGGGCCTTGTTTCACAGTGCCAGGCCCTAGTCAACCCGGCGGCCCAGGCGAAACGGTTCGAGTGACTCGCTGAGCAGAGAGACTCACCACGCCGGTCACACTGACTTTCAAGTTTCACCGGCGGCGGGGCCCGGCAGTGCGACCGTGACGGTGGTCCGCCGGGGCCGCCCGGCCCGCCTTTCTCCCGGCCGGGCGCCGGGCCCGGGGGACCGTCCGAGTCCGAGTCGGGGCCGGCGGCGGGACTCGGCCCGTGACTTGAACGGTCCGAGTCCGAGTGGCCCGGACCGGCGGCCGGGCGCCGTAACCACTGCCACCGCCGGACCGTACTCTGTTACTTGGGCGGCCGCTAGCCTAGTAGTTCAAGTTACGGTCACGGTACCAGGCTACTGAACCGGCGGACTCGACCGTGCGTTCAACGGTTGCCAAGCAAGTTGGCTCCGGGGCAGTCCGACCATCGTAACACCTGACCGTGACTGTGATCGTCACTGTCAGTTGCCGCGCGGCCGCTCACGGGTCACGGGTGACCCGTGACCGGGCCGCCGGGATCAGCCTGAGTGAGTCGGGGGCCCCCGGGCCCGCCGATGCAGCCGGGCCACGCCGGTGGCATACGGCGGGGCCGATCTCCGAGGCTGCGGCCGGGCAGCCACCGTCGGGTGGCGGCGGGCGCGCGCCGGGCGCCGGGCGCCGGGCCCGGAAGACGGGCAGCCTGTGACTCCTCAGACTCGGACCCGGCCCGGCGGGCGCCGGGCCGGCCCACGGCCCGACCCAGAAACCGTTGAAGACAGTTATATATTACCCTTCCGAGAAGCACGAAGAGCCATCCTGCGGCGTTGATGGAGCTGCAGAAGAGAGAGTGGGAAGGAGGAGAGAGAGTGGGAAGGAGAAGAGAGAAGAATTTACATGATGAACTTGAGGATGGGTATCAACAGATTCATGGGGGAGGGGGTGGGAATGTAACAGCACAAACCCTCATAACTCATCACGAATTGCAAATGATCCTGGATTGCAAGCTTGCGAGGGATAGAAAGAAATGAGGATCATGCATGGCAACTGAAGTCATCGAAATATGCCAAAGGTCTTAGCTTGTCTAGTTCTTTGGTTTTGGTCTGGTTTATCTAGCTCTTTCTTTTTGGTCCTTTCTTTCATATCATGTTTTTGTTGATTGTGCCAGACTCGATCAAAAAAACAGACTCTAGCATGGTCTCGCTGTCCATGTGACTGAATATGGGCATGTCCTTGTGTTGTGAATTTGGATCAGAAATCAGATTGATACAAGATTCATGTTGTGCAGCTCTTGTTCCTGACGTGTTGCCCTGCAGTACCTTTTGCAATGCCCATCCTTCGCCTTCCTGTCATGAGGTAAGCCTGTTCCGTTCATATACCAACGCGCCTCAACTTCGTCTCGCAGATCTCTCTTCTCGGGTACCCCTCCCTTCGGGATGCCCCACGTCAACCCCACCATCCCTACATGGGGTAAGCCTCTCGATTTCTTGCTCCCTTCCTGCATGCTCTCGTTCAAAGATCTCCTCCACTCGTCTCCTCCCTCCCTCCCTCCCTCCCTCCCTCCCTCCCTCCCTCCCTCCCTTCTCTCTCTCACTCTCTCCGTTGCCTTGCTGACTGTGCGATAGGCACGGACGATGACGGCAGGAAGCCGTACGAGCTCAGCGAGGCCACCCTCCACAACTCGGGATACGTTGGCTCCGACAACGCCATGGGCTCTCCTGACTACTTCATCGACTATGCTGACCCCAAGGGACCCAACGAGTCCCACCAGTGGCTGCAGAGCCATCCTTTTTACTAGAGGGCTGCTCTTTGACCTTTACGAAACATATTAATGTACAGCGTGGAGTTTGACAACCGTATCCTTGCGCTACATGAGCTCTCTCATGGAAGCTGACGAGCCTTTCGCATCCATCATCAGCTTGAAGCGGAGAAGCTCCTCCTCGTCCTCCACTTCTCCCTTCTGCAATGCACGTGTCAGTGGCTTGGTGGTGTTCGCTCCCTGTTACCTTGGCGTTGTTGTCCGTTCCACCTCCCGGCGATTTCTCGCCATCCTCTTCCAGTATCCTTCGCGAACCTTCTCTTCCAAGAGCAAGAGTCCCGGAGGAAGACGTAGATAGCCGCACAGGCCCTCCATCGTCGTTCCATGAGGTTTGCAGGAAGCCCTCGCACGGCTTTCTCACCTCCTCCTCCCACACCTGACGCTGCCCCTCCGTGTAGGCCTCCAGCGCTTTGCGACTGTAGGAGTTGCCTGGCAAATCAGGGTCGCTCCAGTAGAGTTCGATGTGCATGCAGAGGTCTGAGTCGCTGGGATGTAGCACGTAGCAGGGGACACAGGCCGGATGGTCTGTGAACGCGTTCGCCTGCGAGCCCAGCGAGTTGGTTGGTCTTGGCCAAGTCGTCACCTCCAGCAGGGCCTGAGCTCGCCTTGCAGTTCCGGGCTGGAAGGTGCAGACGGCGAGGGGGTCAGCTCCTCCTCCTTGACAGACGCGATCGGAGTTTCCCAGGTCGTCCACGAGGATGGTAATCTCGTCTGCCCCAGTCCCTCCATACCCTCCCAGCAGCGTCTGCAGCGACGAGTCTGCCAGGCCGCACAGCAGCCCAGCGGCGCACACGCGCCCTGCTGGGGACCAGCCGGGGACCCTGGAGGGGCTCTTGTACCTTAGACCTCGGAGAGCCTGTTGGACAGCAGCCAGGGGTCCTTCGAAGATCATCCTCCTGTCCGCCGTCCCTCCCCCCTCCAGGAAGTGGAGGATAGCGGCATCCCTCCCCCTCCAGGCCGCCAGGTTGAGGTTCGACACGCCAGGTACTTGCGGCACGTAGAAGGGCTTCACCACCGTCCTCGTGTTCCCTGCCACGATCGGTTCCTCCGAGCTGACGCCGATCGAGACGTCCCCCATGTACCCGAGAGCGATACTGCTGTCCAGCGCCTGGCCCTGCTGCCTGCTAGAGGTGGAGGGTAGGGAGTCCGCAAACGGAGCGTCGACGAACAGGTAGCCGTGCAAGCAGCTCAGCTCGACCCGGAGGCGGCGGACGATGAGCGAAGGCGCATTCACCCGATCCTCCCCGAGGTCAGGGTCTTCGACCTTGAGCCCTGGCACAGAGATCTCCTCCCCTGCCGTTCCCTTCAGCAGGCGAGGGATGACGCTGGTGTTGCCGATGAGGCGGCTGCGGGAGTTCCACGTGGGAAAGGAGCGATAGATCGCCCAGCCTTGCTCGTGCCATGTCCTCGTGATGACGATGCGGAACATGCTTCCGTACTGATTGTTGGCAGGCCACCTGAAGTAGCTCCTTGTCCCCTCCACGAAGGGCCCAGCTCCTGCAGTTCCATTGGCCCTGCCGATGGATACCCACCCAACGTTCACCTCTTCCGCGTTGTACTCTCCTACCTCTGCGTTCCAGTTGCCTCCCACGAACCCCTCGAGCTCGACGATTCCGTCGCTCGTCATGATCAGGAGGACCTCCGACACCAGCACCGCATGGTCCCAAGTGAAAATTACCTGGGCTCTGGCTGCGTTAGGGAGAAATTTCTCCGTGTACGTGAAGTCCCGCAGCGCCACATCGCCAGGAGCGATCTTGTAGTAGCGATTGAGCAGGAGGCCGACGCCGACGTTGACGTCCAACCCACCGCTGACCCTGTTGGCAACATAGGAGACACCTGCATGTGTGGTCAATGACCCTGCTGCTGCTGCTGCTCCTCCTCCTCCTCCTCCTCCTCCTCCTCCTCTCTTATCCTTCCTGGTTTTTGTGCTTCTTACCCCGCGCAACAACTCTTACAACTCAGCTCTTTCCCCCTTTCTGCTCTAATCCTATAAGACCGTTTTTTTCCAATTGCTCCCCCCTGCCTCTCCCCTCCCTCTCTCCAACTTTTTTCATTTTCTTTCTCTTCCACTGGCTCCTCGTCCCCTCCTTGTCACCTGAGCTCCTCACGGCACACTCCCCGTCCATGCTCCCCGGGGGGACCGCGACAGAAAGGAAGTCAGCTCTTGTCTTGAGGGGAACGTTGATGGTGGGCGGCCTGTTAGACTTCCAGGAGGACCGCATGCCTCGGGGAGCTGACTCCGCCAGGGCAACGAAGTAGCGGAAGGGAGCGGTGAGGACTGCTGGAGACTTCTGCTCTGCAGCGCCCAAGGGAGAGGAGACTGTGTACTGCACGACTGCGATGAAGCATGAGGAGAGGAGGAAGAAGCACGGAGTCAGAAGAGCGCTCCTTACCGCTGCTGGAGTAGTCAAAAGGTCCAAACCCCAGGACTCTTGCTAGAGAGCGATCCTTGTTGGGCCCGCTGTTGAAGAGGAGCAGGAATTTCCCTCCCCACCACCCGCACGAATGATCTTTGGCTTGTATCCCACCGCCCTAGACACGTCGGTGAGGGAACGAGGCGTTGGGATACATCATAGAGGCTGGTGAGGGAGAAAAAGTCTGAAGATGAGGGAGACAAACTGGGAGAGCAGGAGGAGGCGCAAGGGAGAGGAGGGGAAGGGAATCTTGGCTACCTGATCATCGCAGGGCAGGGCGTTGGTGTACTGCCCGTTGATCACTGCGTCCTCCCCGACAGGATCGTAGGTGAAGGTGAAGGTCATGCTGGCGGGATCAGCGAGGAGGCGTATCGAACCTCCGTGTCCAGGTTGCGAGAACTGAGAAAATGAGGAGGGTCAGCAAGCCGGGAAAGCAGAGGAGGAGCAGGATGGAAGCAGCAGGAGGAGGAGAGGAGGAGAGGAGGAGAGAAGGAGAGAAGGAGCAGGAGGGGAGGAGGAGAGAACCTGGAAAGGAGGTGCAGCCTTCCATGCGACACAGATGTCTGCCGTTCCGCGCTGCTGGCCCAGCGGCCCATCATCGCACTTCCAGAAGAAATCGGAGATGGATGAAGCAAGAGAGGATGAGACCGCGGCTGCAAGCTCGATGGCGCTGTAGTTGCCGACTGGCACCGAAGCGCTGAAGGAGACGCGTGAGAAAAGAAAGAAGGTGGGGAGAATGAGTAGGGAAAGAAACATCCCCATTGCTTGCCTGCCTTTCCCGCACATGACAGAAGGAAGTTGATTTGGAAGGGGGTAAGAGTCTACCTGGCGACGTAAGGGAGCCTTCGGAAAGTTTCCACGCCTCCATGCTTCATCCCCTCCAAGTTGATCTCGAGCTGCTCAAACCCTACGTCGATCCATCGATCCTCATCCAATACCTCCATCACAAGTCAGCCCCTTCATCCTCCTCCTTCTCCTCCTCCTCCTGCACCTCAATCCTCTCCTCCTGGCTGGAGTTGGAGCCACTGCCTCCATCCTCCAAGATCTCCACGTTGATCCTCATCGTCGAGGACCTCGGGCCTCCTCCTCCTGTGTTGCCGTTGTCGTCCACTATCACCGTTATAGTGTCGTTGCTTGTCCGCTGAGAGCTGGAGGAAGGAACGCTGGCCTCCAGCAGGTACGTCAGCGACGCCAGCGCCTTCTTCACGCTCCGCTCGTCCCCACTGAACCTCATGGTCGTGTCCCGGTGCCCATCCCCCAGCAGGAAGTGGAGCCCCGAGCTGCGGTACCCCGGGGGGACCGGCAGAGAGTCGCGCTCCTCCGCCAGGATCCAGCGGCAGAGTAGGGAGGCTGGAGGATCGAGGAGGACAGACGCTCCTGTGGCCTCTTGGAAGCTGGTCACGGAGTACTTCAGCTTCTGGAACTTCAGGTCGTAGATCATATGCACATCCTGCCGTACACTCCCTGTCTCATATTCTACTCCTCCTCCTCCTTGTTGCCTCCAGTCCGGCCTGCCTCCGGAGTCGTAACCGGCCCCCTGTGCCCCGGCCCCAGGAGGGAGTGTAGACACCCATCGGCCTCCTCCATCCTGTCGCCAACCTGGTTTCTGTAGGTCGATACTCTGCTGGACTACAAGGAACCACCTGCTGGGGGAGGAGACGGAGATAACCGCATGCCCGATGGTGGCGTTGTACTGCCCGAGGAGAGTCGCAGTCCGGTCGTAGGAGAAGAATTGCTTCCTGGCGTACTTAAGGAAGTTCTCGTGGTCGAGGAGGAGAACATCGACGGGTCTGTCCGCCTCCACTCGGTACTGCAGCTCGAAATCACCTTCGGCGTCGAAGTGAGCATGGAAGGCGCTCCCAGCATGGATGAGGAATGAGCGGACGGGGCTGACGCTGCCGTCAGGATGCTCGCCGGCGATCGAGTTCCTCCTTACGAAGAAGCTCTCTCCGTACGGCCCTTGCACCCGGTACTCATCCGCAAACCCCCCGGGCAGGCTGCACAGCACGTCCCGAGTGAACGAGCCCCGCTCCTCCGCGCTCGTGATCTGCCGCCCCGAGATCCACTCCGCGTCCCCTTCCTCCCCCGCCTTCCCTGCTGCTGACGGGGGATGCGAGTCGAGCCATGATCCGAACCCATGCACCGACACCTTCCCCAGCAAGGAGGAGACAGTGACAGTCAGGTAGCCCTCGTACACGTCCTCGTCCTCCACATGCAGGCCGAAGATCGCAGTCTCGGTCCCCAGCGGCACTTTGCGGCTGGCAACGCTCCCAGAGTACGGCAGTACAGGCTCACTGAGGTACTCAGGCCAGAGGAAGAGGGAGGGAGGCTGGTTGTCCGGGCCGGGGAAGATGGAAATGTTGAGGAGAAGGTGATCAGTCTTGCTCCCTCCTGCTCCTGTGTTCCCCTGGTCATCCACATGGATGTTGATGGAGTCTTGCAGCTCTCCTGCTCCCCCGAGGTCAGATGGAGCTTGATACTTGAGCTCCGACAATGCAGCCTGTGGGGAGGAAGAAGTTAGCAGGAGCGCCGAAAAGGCACAGGGAGGGAGCGAGCAAGTATAGGATGAGATGGATAGGAAGGGAGGAGATCGGGAAGCGGGTGTGGGCCAGAGGTGAGAGAGACAGACGATCTCACAACAGAGGAAGGAGAGGAAAGGAGGACGGAGCAACGGATAATAGAGACAAGATTACCTGGACGACGTCGAGCTTCCCTTGTACCAAGATTCGTTTCCCTCTGAGCGTGGAGGTCTGGAGGGGACTTGACTGATTCACCTGCAAGGATCCGAAGGAGGGGTAAAGACTGTTGACCACCGAGCGAGGGTCCACGTTGTAGAAGAAAGTCCCGGCCTATGGGCAAAAAGCCTTCAGCAAAAAGTAGAAAATCGCTCTTCAAGAGTACCAGGGCTGAGAGCCTCGGGAGGCTCGGGAGGGAGATAAAGCCGTGCGAGCAGTTGAGCTCGACGAGGATGGAGTTATTCATGACATCCGGATCTCTCACTGTGATACCCGCGAGCCTGACCGTCCTCCCGGACTCGAGGAGGAGGTAGTACACTTTCTGCTTCCTGATGCTCACAAAGATCTGAAAGACGATCAGTCAGCAAGAATGTGGGCAGACAGCCAAGATGATCAGCTAGAAGCGCAAGACCAGGTGGTTGAAGAGAAGGAGACAGCACAGCATCGCATTCTACATCTTATCGTCTCCGAGAATGTTCAGAGACTCTCGCTTACCTCTCCGACTACACTCTCCATGCTGACTGGGCTGACGAGCGGGAAGGAGGTAGCCAGGGTAAAATTCACGGCAGGAATCTGGAAGTTGACAAACCCCAGCTCCTGTGGGGGCAATCCGGAGAAGTACGGCAACTGAGAGGGCGACCGGCCGTCCGCGTGCCATACCCGGAGCTGAATCCACTGACTGTCCTCTTGCAATGGGAAGAAGACGAACGTCTGGTTCCACACTGGGCTGGAGGTTCCAGGTACGATGCTCGTTTGCTCCATGGCTGAGTTGACCTTCACCTCTACGTAGGGGTTCGCAGCTCGGCGGTCGTTCAGACCTGCGGCAACGGATCAGCATCAAGGATCTGCTCTTGTGGGGTGAGGCAGGTTCGCGCAGCGAGTCATTATCACAGTTTCCTCCCAACCCCACCAGAGAGAAGGAGGACGAGGACGAGGATGAGCACGAGGACGAGGATGAGCACGAGGACGAGCACGAGGACGAGGAGGAAGAGCGGGGGGCGAAGTTACCTCCAGGCATCTGACCAAGGATCGACGAAGGCGGGGTATCGAGCTTCCCCGGGAGGAGAGTCAGGTTCCTTGCCTCCACCACCTCAATTTCGACGCGATCGACAAGCTGAGGATGAGCAACGCTGGCCTCCCAGGGGAGCGACTGACGGTCGCGATCTGCGCGATCCATGGTGCTGGATATTGCGATGACAGGGCCAACGTTGACTGGTGCTGACAGCCGAGGGTTCAAGTGATACTTTTCTAGGAGAGAGTGCAAGGCTCCAACTTGAAACATGAAACGGATCTTTGGTGCATCTCCGATGTACCGGTTGAGGAGGAAGACGTATGGTTCTACAACGTTGGAAGCAACTTCGTTCAACGCTCCCTTCAAGACCCCATTTCTTCCCAAGAGCGGCGCGGTGCCCCCCATCTGCATGGAGGAGGTTTGATAGTTGATTCCTGTCACGGGAATGTCCATAGAGCTGAAGAGCTGGTAGATGTCTGTGCAGCGAGGACAGTGGTCAGCATGAAACAGCATCACCACATATCCCTGCTCCTGCTTGCTTGAAGTGAGGTCGTACAGCACTCGTCTGCTCTCGGCATGCTCGATTTCGTACGACAGATAAGGCCACTGCCACCATTCTTCCGTTGCTATCGATGTCGATGATGTATCGTTTTCGCCAACTTGTACATACTCCGTGATAACATACGCTTCAGCAGCCCTGCAAAGGAGGAGCAGGAGAACGAGTGTCAAACATGGACGCATCGAGAGTCACTCAGCCGACACGCTGGGGAGATTTGCAAGTCTTCATCAAGTCATCGTCTTCATCTTCTCTCTTCCTCGTTCTTCTCGCTCGATCGTCAGCGGACGCTTGCCATTCTTATCCGTTAAAACGCCATTGTGGGAGCTCCATCGGGCAGGATGGTGTGGGAGCAAACTTGGGAACTTTGAAACTTTGAAACTTCCGACGGCGCCCGGCCCGGCCGGGCCCGTCGCGCCGCCGCCGGCTACCCGGCGGCGCCGCCTGGCCGCTCACGGTACTGGCCCCGCCACTTGACTCGGCTGTGACGGCCCGGCGGTGAGCCGCCTTTACTTAAGTTACTTAACTTTGAGTAAAGTTACCCTACCTGCCGGACTCGGGACACCAAACTTTTTTAGTTACGGGTAAAGTTTTAGAAGTTTGGCTGAGGCTTCCCAAGTTCCAAACTTAACTACTTTTTGACACTTGAAAGCCTCGGCCCATGGCGAAAGACGACCAAGCGATCGCGGCGATACAAGATGCCGGAAAGACGGTGAGCGGCTGAAGATGACCAGCGACTTAAGAAGAGAGCGGGGAATGCATTGATGAAATCAAGTGAAAGAGAGAAAATTGAGAACAAGTGGAAGGGAAGCGATCGAGCTTGATCGTTGGATGGAGGGAACTATCTAGTACATCTGAACACTGAGCACCTGTTTGTTACAGTTGTGGGAGATCCTCGACGCAGTCATTTCAGCCCCGGGAATGGCAGCAACCGGGTTCAACAAGTACGACCACTCTGACCATCCTCTCATATCTGATGAGTCGCCAACTCCCTGCTGACCACCATGAACGCAGGGGTGTTCAAGCTGTCCCTCTCCCCGGTCATGGGGCAAAGTTGCCGAACCCCTGCTTGGAGGCAGCGAAGCTCTTGTCTGATCACATCGACGAACTTCCTAAGAGTGGTATCTCAATGCCCAACTCACGTCCACATGGCGGGATGAATTTCGTTGACAGGCTTTGTGCAAGTGATAGCGAGCGATGGGGACGAGAGGAAAGGTGAGCATCAAGATGGTGAGGCATCGATCGGAGGTGAAGTTTGAGTCCTCCAGGCTCCATCAGCAGCCAGGGATCTCGCAGGTTGAGCAAATCGATCAAGGAGCTCATCGAGCAGACCGATGCTGTCATTGCAAGCTCCAAGACTCCAATGTATGTAGACCGCAAATCCAACTCATCAACCGAGAAAGGCAAAGCAACAGAGGAGGAGAAGAACGAGCTGTTGAGCAAGGTTATGAAGAAGATCCAGGATAAGACCGAGAAGAGCAAGGATGTCGCTGAAGACATGGGCCTCCAAGAGCTGATTGACAAGACCCCTCTTGCGCTGCTATTGCCCAAGCCTCCAAAGGAGGAAAGCAAACCTGACATTGCAACCGAGGCACTGGCCGAGCAAGCAAGACGGTCGACTGGTCTACAGGCCAAGCTGAAAGGAATCGTGCAGGGAGTGAGAGAGCGCGCGGGTTCTGAGGAGAAGGAAAGTACGATATAACACACCAAGATACTCCTGGAAAACTGCATGCATGCCGGGAACTTTATGATGCACAAGAAGATAAATTATGCTACATCTGTGTTGGCCGGTTGTGACGAAAGCCTTTCCATCTCTCCAAAATCTCGACAGTGATTGTCCAGCTCTTTTCAGTGATAGATCCGGAAAAGAACAATCAGGGTTGCAAGGTATCTGCCAGGGAAATTCAATGCTACTCATCTCAACCGAGTTCGATCAAAGTCTTACAGAGTGATGGAAGGAAGAATCTCTGCCGCTCCTGACTTCCCTGTGGCAATCTACGGAACATCCCGTCAGGTCCTGCGGAAGCAGGAAGGTACAGTAGGGACACTCGCCTGGTAGAGCTGCTTGCTAGCGCACTTCTCCGAATGCACTCCAAAGCAAAGATCGTCGCACTCCTGCCATGGCGAGTCAAAAGCTTCAGGTGGTTCGGAGGGCCTGAACCTGCGACAGCATGAAGAGGCAGTCCTTAGAGAGCAGCGACTTGCACTCCCTGTGGCAGTCGAAGAGGGGAGTGTAGGTCTGAACATACTGCACGCAAGTTGCGTCGGAGACTTTCACCTTGACCGTATCATTCCTTCCCTGGTCGACCTGTGCGAGACATGAGCATCGTCGGCAGCATGAGGGCGGGGAGGAAGCGAGACGTTCTTGCCTTCATCGTATCCTTCACTCCGTTCAGGAACGTCACACTGTTCGGTTGCGATTCAGCGCGGCATTGCAGAGGCAGGACACACTCACGTAGTTGCCTTGCCATGCTTGTGCGACTCATCCGCAAAGTCGTTCAGAGTCTGAGTCGTTAGCGGGTCGTCAGGAGACCCATACTGCACATCCATGAACCGTCATCACGCTGGCACCCCAGCAACAGGACGGGCACTATCACCTTGTTGCACAGCCCCACGTGGCAGCATTTGGGGAAGTTCCGGAGACAGAGAAACTGCACGCATGTCATCGTCGTCGTCCCTTGGGCTCAGCATGGCCGCACTCACCTGACGGAAGTTGGCCCGGCACTGGTGGATGACCGGGAGTTCAAAATGCTTCTCCGAGATCCGCATGTGCGGAACGATCTTCTTGAAGACCGCGTGCGAGTCGAAGTCCAGCTGGGCAAACGTTTGGTCCACCGAGGGCCTGTAGACGGGGTAGTTGACGTTCTGACAGAACCTCATGGCTGGTGGGACTGAGCACACGGGGGGGGATTGGGGCAGTTTCGGCAGCCCGACCTTGTTCGCCAGAGCATTAGCTTCCTTAACACTCTGCTTGCGACCTGATCTTGCACGAGACTGGGCCAGCTTGTGGTGAGCATGTCGGACAGCCGCTGCATGCACTGCCGCATGCGCCGACAAATGCAGCTCGCTATCCTCCTGCTCCCTGTCAGCCCAGGACATCAAGTGGCGCTGGCTCTCGTGTTCCTCCAAGATTTTCTCGTCAGAATGATCCAAGGAAAGATCACTATCTATCCATCTGTCGTCATCAAGAAGTCCTTCCTTGCCCGCAGCATCCTTGAGCTGAGCGTTGCCTACATCATCTGCCAGCACGTGTGAGGGAAAATCGAGCAGAAGACAGGCTGAGTACCTCCCAGCGTGTTCACTGCAAGGAATAGCAGAACAGCAGACAAAACCATCCGAGACACCATGCTCGCCCGTAGACTCAACGAGCTTGAGAGATCGGACGTGACCCGTTGGCTTTTTCACTCAGTGAGTGACGTCAACTTTCGACCCTTCGCTATCCTGTATCTTAGAGGACACGAAGGCGCTTAGTTTCCTGCTCCTCGTCGTACTGTCTTTGTCGTCGTCCTACTCTCTTACTTCTCTGCTTCTCCTTCTCCTCCAGCTCCTCGCTCTCTCGCTCTCTCTCCCTCTCACTTCTACCCTCCTATGCCTGACACATCAGCATCACTTTATCCCCGCCCTCCCTTCCTTGACTACCCTACCCCCTCAATGAGTACTCAATCAACTAATTTGCACCGGTAGTTTCAGGTAGTGTTGGACCCCTAAGTTCTACTCACCAGTCGGGCAAGATGATGCTGGAAGCCGGGAAGGCGATGGATGGCGGGGGGAGGGGGAGCGAGGAGCGAGGAGATCAGCGATGGGTGTGATGAAGCTGAGGAGGACGTAGAAGGAGATGCTTGGAGCTGTCTGGCGGGATCTGGTCAAGAAGCATCTTGAGATTGAGCAGGGCACGTGTGATCGATGATCCATCCTTGTCGACCCGCCAGGGGGACTGGGGGGAGATAGAAAGGAGGGTAGAGGAGAAGGAGAGAGTGACCTCATAGGTGAGGTAGGATCAGTCAAGCAGACAAAGATGGTGGGTCCAAGAACGAAATAGATGCCGCGAGCACACGAGGAGGAGAGGGCGCAAACGCCAGGGACGAGCGGTTGGTGGTGTTGAAACTATGCGATAAATCTCTTCAAGACATAGACGACCTCTGACATGTGTTCTTTCAAAGCCTATCCGTCATCTCCAGTGCTTCAGCATAGAATGAGCGCGGCAAAGCGATCATACTCGGGGCTACAGAAGCAGGTCTTAGGTTTGTATCGAGAGTGCTTGAGAGTCGCGCGAACAAAGTCGGATGACATGAGGGTCGGATCTCTCTCTTCTTCCTTTCCCTTCCCCTCTCTTCCCCTTCCACTCTCTTTCTCCATTCCCTCTCTTTCTCCATTCCCTGCCTCCCTTCGTTTCTTCATGCAATCCTCCTGCCAACACTATCCCTACCCCCTTGCCCCTCTCCCTCGAGCACGCTTTTAACAAACCTCGTTCATCTTGACCTCACATCTCACACAGGCCAACGTTACCAACATCGCGCGGGAAGAGTTCAAGAGCAAGAAAGGAATCCCTAAGAACGAGATAGAGTGAGTTCTCCGGCCTTTCTTTCCACCCTTTGATCAAGCTCGAGCAGGAGGATCGAATATCTGCTACGAAAAGGAAGGAAACAGCTTGATAGGATTAGATCGTCAAACGTCGACGGGGTCAGTCGCTCATAGCGCTCAGTCTTTGTAGATTTATGAAGGAGGCATTTACAACGTGCATGTACATTTGCGGCTAACAAGATAGTTTCAAGTACTCCTCCCATGATGTCGAACTGCCATCAACGATGATAGAATCTTTTGTTTGTCAAAAGAAAACAAGGTTAGCCCCTTCCATAACCATGAAAGTAAGATCAACCTATCAGAGGAGGAGCAGCCACCGGCTCCGGGACGATGGTGAAGACTTTCAGGGTTCGGTCTGGGCGAATATCTCAGAACAACACAGCAGTGCATATTGAGATAGGGGGTGACCTGAGAGGTAGTCGGGATAGGTTCCATCCGTGAACAGCGTCACCAGCGCCTCTCCAGCCTGCGGCATCGGAGAGAGAGCACTTAGCAAGACCAGACAAGAGTATGGCAGATGAGGGACCTTGACATGATCCCCGACCTTGAAGTGAAAGACAAGTCCGGCCTTGAAGTCGATCTTGCTGTCCAGGGTCTCCCGCCCTCCTCCCAGCTTGTTGTTGATCAACCCAACCTCGAACGCATCGATAGCCTTTATCCATCCATCATGGTCGCTGAGAACAGCAAGAGAGTGTTTCTGAAACACATTAGGTCAGGAGTGTGCGGGACCAACAAGAAAGCTGCCACACAGGCTTTGGATACGATTCTGGAGCGTCGATGTACATCGACGAGCCTCCCTGAGCCTCTATCATCTGTTTGAACTTCTGCAAACCTTCTCCGTTCTCAATCTTCAATTCTGGGAGGTAGAGAATCAACGATACAAGGAGAAGAACGTGATATATACCGGCCATAGCTCTCCCTTCCTGATACGTCTTGACCCTCCCGGCCAACAGCAGCATCAACGCGCATTGTACGATGACCAGCTCGCGCACATCACTTGGACCCTTCAGGTGAGGAAGTTAATGCCTCATTTCTCTCCTCTCCAAATTTCACGCCCTCCTCTTCTCTTTCCACTTCCTGACCCCGACTCGCCCACCTAACCCCCATCTACCACTCCTCCTCCTCCCCTCAATCCTCCAAACATCTCACTCCTTGTTCACACCTTGCCATTGAGAATGTCAATCGATTCTCGCATCTCGAGCCAGTTTCCAACTGTGTTCCCTAGAGGCTGATCCATGTTCGTTATGATGGCCATGGCGTTCCTTCCTGCAGCCTGCGACAAGTCAGAGATGTCCAACAGCTAGAAACAGAGCACAAGGCGTACTTTTCCAGCAGACACCAAAGTCTCAGCTAGTCTCTTCGTCGCCTCCATGTCCTGCAGGAACGCTCCTTTGCCGGCTTTGACGTCAAGCAGGAGCGAGTCAGTGCCTTCAGACAGCTTCTTGGACATGATAGAGGAAGCGATCAGAGGCAGGCTGGATGTCGTTCCTGTGACGTCACGAAGACTGTACACCCTCTTGTCGACGGGAGCAATGTCTGCGTTGGCGCCCGTGATCACTACGTGTATCTTGCTCAGTTGATCGTAAACTTCCTGCGTGCTCAGCGAAGTCTTGAGGTTCGGGATCGACTCCAGCTTGTCTAGGGTTCCTCCGGTGTGGCCCAACCCTCGCCCGCTGATCATGGGGACTGCTACTCCGCACGATGCAACCAAAGGAGCTAGAGGGATGGAAATTTTGTCCCCGACTCCCCCAGTGGAGTGCTTGTCTGCTGTGTGCATCCCAAGAAAGCTGAGGTCAGACACCTTTCCTGTGTCCATGAAAGCCATTGTCAGGTGGAAAATTTCTTCTGATGTCATTCCTTTGAGATAGATAGCCATGAGCAGCGCGGTCATCTGATAGTCTGGGATCTTGCTCTGGTGGAATTCGAACACAAAGAACCTGATTTCCTCTTCGGTCAACACGTGCCCATCCCTCTTCTTCATGATTAGCTCCACGGCCGAGAAAACCTTCTCTTGATCATGCAATGAGCCGTTCATCGTCCCGTTTTCTCGCATCCCCACACTGCCACGCTCCTTCAATCTCGTTGCGTTCCTTCCGCGGTATCAGTATCAGTATCAGTATCAGCCTCAACTTGGGTCTTGATCTCAGTCTGCAAGTGTCTCTTTCTTCAACCTTCCTCTCGCTCTCTTTCCTGCTCGTTTGTCTGCCGCTCTGTTCGCGCTACCTCGACCTCGTTTCCTCCAATCTCTCAGATTTCCTCCTGCCGCCTCCTCCCCTCCCATCACTCTGCGTACTTTCATGTTGGGTGAGACGGGGTAGGGTTATACTACCCACCCCTACTAAAACTCTTTAGATGCAGTAAATACACCCCGTAGGTTTCCTCAGCCCCCTTTCGGCCCCCATCCCCCTATACTACCTCCAGCAGTACCAGGAGCAGTACCCCACTCTTCTACTGTGAAAGCTACCCTACCCACATACATTCCCCTTCTACCCCACCCTTCTACCACAAACCACCTACCTTCTTGACTCATAACCCCACTGGTTTGTACGGAAAAGCACCCCCTTGCCGGACCGCAATAATACCCTACCCTGGTCTCACCTGACGAAATTCAGTGAAATGCACCGGTGATTTCCCCTCGCATCAAAGTACCCCTGTTGAAATGCTAAATCTTGTGTCTGAAATGGAGGGTGGGTGAGAAGGAAATATGACCTCCATCCTGGAAAGGCATGCTGGGGTAGGTGAGTCATGGATGGACCCCTATTCGAGTTAAGACCCTTGACCCTACCCCAGCAAAGAGGGCCTGTTCGAGGAAGATTGGGGGTAGCAGTAGGAAGTTATGTTCATAGGGGTGGGTGATACCAAGAGTGTTCCTCTTGGATGAGGTTGCGCTAGAACCAGGATATTGATAGGGTGCATCAGTGGTCGGGGGGTGGGGGTAGTTCCAGAGAGGGAACGGGTATGTCTGTCATGTTTGGAAGGGGTTTCCAATGATAAAACGATGGTGTCGTAAGTTTAGGGTAGGGGTCGTAGAACAAGAGTGTAGGGTGGTTGGGGTAGGTTGTGATGGAAACTGGTTGCAAGCTTTGTAAATACCTCGGACGAAAGCGACAAAAAGGAGAAATGCGCAGAAGCAGGAGAGGCAACATGAAGAGAATATGAGCGCGAACCAAAAAATATGATTTCGAAGTAGAACTCAAGTGAAGACAGCTCATTCGTCCTTGCGATTGCGTGCATGCATATGTGCTTTAAACAGGAATTGATGGTACGTTTTGTTTGGCTAGATGGCCAAGATCGATACGATATGGCGCAAGATATCATATTTGCATTCTCATCATGACAGATTGTTTCTGCACAAAGTATGGTATCTTCTCCTAAAGCCCATGGAAGATTAACGATTCCCGAAGGGGCTTGGTGTGGTGGCACTTTTGCACTACATGTATCGTTTCTACTCTCTCGTCACGAAGGGTCTGCTACCTTGACACTCTCTCCATACTAATAGACTTCAGGATCCATGGGTTTTAAGACCTTTCCTGACACTTTCACTCTACTCGCCATCTTGCTCCATAGCGGT
The DNA here is from genome assembly GCF_000315625.1 of Guillardia theta CCMP2712. Classification (NCBI taxonomy): domain Eukaryota; class Cryptophyceae; order Pyrenomonadales; family Geminigeraceae; genus Guillardia; species Guillardia theta. Next base: position 435,030 of record NW_005434662.1, read on the forward strand.
ATGAGTGATAGTTTGGAATGGCATATTGGCTGACTTCTGCAAAAGCGCTCTCGCTTTCAGCGTTGATTTTCAAGACTCCAATTCGTCGAACTTCTTCTCAGCCTATGTGATGCCTTGAACAACACATAGCAAGTGACTGACACCCTACAGGATGTGGAAGGAGTTCCAGCTTCACAGCATCACTTTCGCAATGCGATCCCTAGGTGTGATGATGCTGATATACTTGGGGCTTCATCGCTTCAGAGCTGTCGTCGTTATCACCTGTCATTATGTAGCCGACCAAATCACCAAGCGTTACAAGCAGGTCTTCACTGTCCCTCCTGTTTACGAGCTCACTCTGACCGTTCAGGGAACTACCATGAGGGATATGCCACTGCCAGAGATTCTTGTACCATACTCAAGAGAGATGAACCTGTTCTACTCTACCAGTCAACTGTTCGCTGTTGTGGGTGTCTTAGTCCTGGGTATTGAGGAAGTCTTCCTCATCTTATTCCCGATTCAGTTCGCTGCATTCCTTCTCACTCTGGTGAGGATCAGAGGTAATCCGAGTACCTCTAAGAAACCTTATTCTGGTTGTTGTTAGGTTCGCAAAAACATCATCGGCCCTTTCGGTAAGATATCAGATTACTCATCGAATATGCTGCTGGACATTTCTAACAAATTCATTCCAGGCTGGCACGCTATGTACACATGGAGCCTGATACTTCCATATCTTTACCTCGCCTTTTTCTTGCCGGTTTGAGTTGTCGGGGTAACACACTTGTTCATAACAAAGCCACAGGTACCAAGAGTTGCCGAGCTTCTTTGTATCGGAATTACTGCCGCGCTACTGCGATTCAAGTAAGTGATGACTTTTGGCGAGCATACCCGATAACTGAGCCTTACTTTGCATAGGTTCCGATGCAGCAAATACATGATCTGTATGAATTTATCATGATGAGATATTGCGGGGTTTCTGACTGTCTCTAAAGGGATACCTTTATCAACATGTTTGTATTTCATGCCATCTAGGATCGAGGAGGATGGAAGGAGCACAAGCCGCTGGTCTTCCGCGATTTCTTTGGTAGGAATTGGATCAGTCCGCTCTGGGATGCTTATCGATTTCTAAGTTCTCGATCAGGAGCAATCAAACTTCAGATCCTTCACACTGCAAGCAGAGGCGAACAGTTCGGCAGGTAGGAATCGTTTTGGAACTGGCTGTGCCTCAGGAATGATCAACTGATCCCTTCAATGCAGATATTGGTGACAAGCAAAAGGATCCGTTTATGCTTTCATTTCTTACATCCATGATAAAATCGTAAGAAAGGTCTCAGTCTAGTCCCTGGCCTAGTTTCCCGGACTCGGAGTCGGACTCGAGTCGGAGTCACCGGGTGACCGCCGTGCCGCGGCGCCGCGCCGGCGCCCCGCCCGCCCCGCCCGCATGCGGCTCGGCGGGCCGGGGCGTCACAGTTTGGATCACCCGGCATGATCCGATCAGGGAAGCCGCCTCTGGATCGCCAACGTCGAACTCAGTCAGTCACGGTTATGACTTCACTGAACGGCTACTGCGCGGCCGGGCAAACCAGGCTTGACAGCCGGCGGCCCGCCGGGCCCGGCCCCTGACCGGCCCTTGATCAAGGCGATTTGAGGCGGGCCCAGAGTCAGGTATGCTGTACGAACGAAGCAGGTAGGAGGAGCAGTTTCTAGGCTATGACGGGGTAGAAGGTGGAGGTCGGGGACTACCATGCAGGGGAACGGGAAAAGACATGACCTCCTTGGCTCTTCCTTCCCGTCCCCTTCGTTTCTCTGCTTTCCTCATTATCTCCTCATCCTGCTCATGGCTCTGAGGTGCCCCCGGGAATCACTATCTGCATGTTCGAGCGATGCGCAAGTACAGATTCTTCGCCCATCTTCGGGAGACGTCGTATTCGATCCTGCTCCTGAGCTTGAACTCAGTGCGATCATTCGTGACGATGGGGTAGAGGGTGTGTCCTCATTCGCATCTCAGGCATGTTTCACATTCTGGCTGCAGATTACCATCAAATTAGAGTCTTGCTCGACGGAAACTATGTCATCGAGCTCCCTCTATCAGCAGGACAGGTTGAGTACTCCATTTGTGTTGAATGCACGAACTTTGACTTTCAATGCAGGTGCAACTTTCAGGATTGAAGAACGGACTGCACAACGTCCATGTGCAGGTGCTATGATCGTGATGTCATCCCAGCACGAGGCTGAAAACAGCAAAGATGGTGTGCAAAGGAAGCGAAGTGGCAAGCTCAACGTCACTCTTTATTTACATGACACCCGAAGACGACAAAGGGGATGCGGACGAATGGCAGGTGAAGTTGGGATACTGTGCACTGCAAAGGTCTAACAACAGTTCCTTCAGCTGTCCTGGGTGAAATCTTTGGATTACAAGCATCGTCTTCGGATGATCTATGATGCTTTCAAGACGGTTAAGCTTCTTATCAACCTGTTCGTCATGATGGACTCACAAGTTGGTCTGCAGATCGCCCAGAGGCATCAAGAGGAGGTACAGGACCTGCGATCTCAACTGGTTGTTAGCTGAGCATTGCAACCGTAGCCTTGACGCCTTAACTGCAGGAAGAATGCCGGCAGGGGCAAAAGCAGGAGCTGTAGGTTGCACTGCTTACGTATTGCCTAACATGTCTCCTTGTGACGTTGGATGATTTTGATTGTTCAGTTCATCGCTCACTTGAAAATAGAATAATGATGTGATACTATGAGTTGATGTGAAAGTAGAATTCTTGCTTCTGAGCGACGACACAGATTGAACTTTACACCAGAATGAGGCCTCCAGTCCGTCGCACACTGTAGCCGTACTTGAAAAAGACCGCCGGGCGGTAGTTGCCAACCGTGAACTTCGGAACGGTTCAGCCAGCCTGAGGGCCCCGCGGGCGGCCGTGCAGCAGTGCCACCGTGCCACGGTGACGGCCCGTGGCACTCCGACGGCCGGGCGCGGCGAGTAATCAGGCGGCCAGAACTGAGCCCGGCCACCGTGCACCGGCGTACTACCGTGACCGTACCCGGCGTACACGGTCGCCAGTCTTTTACTCAAAGCCTCCCCGTTAAGTCGCCAGTACTACGGTGCGGTAGGCTTGTGCCCGGCCCCGCCCGGCCGCCCGGCGGCGGCGCGGCTCAGCGGCTGGCCGGGCCCGGCCGGACCGTCACGGCGGCGGCCGGGGCCGGGGCCGGCACTGATCGGGATGCCGCATGATCGGTCAGTGATCCCGGCCGCCCCGACGGGCAAGTTGGCTCGGAATGTGGCAGTGAAGGCAGTAGTGCACTGAGGGGGGTGAATGCAGCAGCTGGTTCGATGCAGTGACAACGGCCGTGACTGCATGTGCTGACTCCTTCGCTCACTAATAGTATATATATATCGTTCCTTGATGCCATGAAAGTGACTTATTTCATAATTTCATCTGTAGTAATCTCATTCTCACTGCGTGTTGCACAGAGGCGGCTCAATCTGGGGGTACTATGGTGGAGGAAAGGGGGTGGGGTAATCTTACCTGGGCAGCCTTACAGGGCGCTGCCCGACAACCGACTGGAGTGGGGGGGTGGAGATCAAGGTACGTTTCGGAAATGTGTACTGAGCAGGGTAGGGTGGTCAAAGTTTGCTCAGATAGGTGGGTCCCAAACAGATGATGACGGGGGTATCGATGACGGGGGTATCAATATTTATATGGTGGGTAGGAGTGACTAGAAGGGTGGAGAAGGTGGGGTGGGTGTTAGAATGATGAGGGGGGGTGGGTGGTAGTGCAGTTGGAGAGGTGTATTGACAAAAGGTGCATATTTGACGGGGTACTGAAATCTTATCAGGACCGGTGGTGAGTTACCATACACAGGGTGGGTGGTGAATGGATAAAATAGGGGTGAGTAAACATGAGCGAAAAAGCGCTGGATGAGGCGATGATGCGAGATGGAGACGAAAAGAGGAAGAGGGGTAGAGGATATGGAAATGCGTAGGAGAGAAAAAGAGAGGGAGAGGGAGAGGGAGAGGGAGAGGGAGAGAGAGAACAAGGCGGATGTGAGAAGAGGAGAGGAGAAGTAGAAATGATGGAGAAGACCTTTGATGAAGTGTTGAAAACTAGCCAGGAGCTGGATCAGCTGCGCATATTGAAAAGGGGGCGGAGAGAGCTATGGCAGCGTTACTTTTGTAGATATTGGTGAAGTGGGGTTGCAAATACCAGGGAAATTTTGTAAAGAGGATATGAAGTGGTTGGGTTTTGATGCAAGCTCATGTTGTAGTTTGAGTACTCTTTCACAAGGAGAATGATTGATATGAATATGCACTGCGGCCTTTGGATTCTGGAGGTTTGGTATTGACTCTCATCTTGCAGAGAATTGTCATAGATTTTCATGCCTAATACGTCATCATCGTTTGATCCTGTTCCACTGACACCGAAAACCATCAAGAGTGAGTTGTTGCGGTTAATCGCGTGAGGCTCAGCTGATGCTTGTGCTGTAAAAGTCCTGGACGGCGAGATCTTGTACAAGCAGAGCTCTCTCTCCCTTTGTTCGATGGACTGCTGCGCCCCGACTTGCGCGTGCATGGAAGACCAGCAGCGTTTGCTGGTCCTTCCGGTGGTTGACAGCAACCTGGGGACGTGAGTCATGGAGGTGTTGGCGCCCTTTCATTCCATGACCTTGGTCGGGATCAGGTCTCAGCCCGAGATGCTTGCAGAGGATTGCGATCTATGGAAGCACTTCGACTACAACTTCAACCTCGAGACGGACGGGAGGGTATAACATCTTCGTGCGAGGGAGCCACGCATGTAGTAACGTGCGGTGCCTTCCAGAAGGTGAAATGGCCTGAAGGAGCTCAAGGGGAAGGGCCAGGATCGAGCCCGGCGAAAGGTACAGAGGAAGGTGTGCTGTGCTGCTGAGCTCGTCGGGGGGGGGGGGGGGGGTGCGTAGTGATGGCGATTGCTCGCAGGGGACGAGGAACAACCTGCAATGCTTCCGCCTCCACAGGTAATCTCGACCCTTGCCACTCTCGGCCAGTTGATGGAGCATGCAGGGAGTGTTCCAGAGGACGCGGAGCAGCGGGGCGTGCTCGAATCGAAGCTCGTCGAGGTCTTGATCGCGTGAGCGGCTGTTGTCTGTTGACCGTCTGGACAGGTTCGGGCGTCTTCCGAGTACCCCACAAGGAGAACGAGGTTTGAAAGAAGAGCAAACCACAGCTTCGCTGACGTTTCTTTCAGCAAACACGAGCATCCTCTTTGGAAGAACAAAGAGGTAAGATGGGAAGTGAAGTGAAGGACGTTAGGAGCTGAAGAATGCTGCAATCACAGTTGTGAGGGGGGTACAGACGCATCTCGAGCGGGTGACTGACAATATTATGTGATGGTGACCAGGCGGGACTGATATTTTTTGGTAGCGTACAACCGAAAGATTGGGGCGGAGCTTGAGGAGGAAGAGCAGAAGCATCTCTTATTCGGAAGATGCTCATCCGCCTGAAACATGTACAGTAGAGGAATTCATGTGCGATTTTAGAGAAGTTTTGTACAAAAGTCAGAATGAAGTCGAAATATCACATTCATATCATTCTCATGACAGATCTCTTCTTGTCAGCAAGGGAATCAAGTTGTAGATGAGCAGCTCTGAGCGAGAAGAAGAGCGAAGGATCGAGGATAACGGAGAGGCGAGGTGGAGGAAAGGACAGGGCTGGCCGATTATTTTGGGTATCCAATGTTGTCGAGGAGAGATCGCCAGGCCTGACAAGCGCGAATGAGCAGCAAGCAAGGGACGCTCCTGATTACCCCACGAACGTGCTGGATGGAGCGGAAGAGAGTCTCGAAGACAGGCTTCGCAAGGTCTCGCTCAACCTGCAGCAGCAAGAGTCATTCTCCTCTCCTCCTCCCACTTAGTCTGACAGGTCCGAGGACGTGATCGATCGAAGCGTTACCCTGCGATAATTCTTCAGCATCCACCTTAAGGGAATGCTCCCTCCTCCTCTTCCTCCTCTCTCTGCTTCTCTCCCTCCTCTCCCTCCTCTCCCTTCTTCTTTCCCTCCTGTCGCTCCCGTCGCTGTTGTTATCTCTCCTTCAACTCCTTGCTTTCCTCACCGCGATTGGTTTCCCATCAGTCGTGTAGTAGACCGATCGCATGCTCCTCCCCAGTGACGCTTCAACCTTTCTCATCGATAAGAGAAGAAAGAGGATCGGGAATCGGAGGACGCGTGATAGAGGAGAAACGCAAAACTCACGTTATTCACTGCGTTGATGAAAAGTTTATCGGCAGCCTGTAGAGATGGAAGTCAGTACTCTCCTCCTCCTTCCTCTCCTTCTCTCCTCGTCCCCTTACCATCACAGTGTGGTGAAGCTCCTCTTCCTGTGAAGCCGTTGAATCAAACGGGTTGAGGAGCGCAGGAAACATTACCAGCCTCTTGGTAAAATTGGAGGAGAAGGAAGTTTGAAAGGTTCCGTTAGCTTGCGATGAGTTCCTTCACGTAAGGTGAGAATGGGAAGAGGAAGGAGGACGACGATGAAGAATGATGGTTGAGAAATAGGAAGGTGGAAGGAAGGAGGAGGGAGAGGGGAGGAGGGCGGAGGGAGGAGAGAGTATTTACCAGCTCAAGGCACGGTAATCCACTAAGGTATTGAGGACGGGGGAGAGCGCCACAGAGGAGCCGACGAGCCGGAGGAACTTCAAGGAAGTGCTGGGGGTGCTACCCTGCAATGAAGTGTGAGCGAGGAGGACGAGGAGAAGGTAGAGAGGAAGGCGGTGGTGGTGGTGACAGCAAGAGAGGTCGAGGATTGAAGCAGGAGCAGCAGGAGAGGGCAGAGAGCAAGTTGAGGAGCGGAAGTGGAGGAGTTGGACTAGGAGGATGAATTGGGTCACCTCGTCGAGGGTTCTGTTGGAATAAATAGCCGTCCACAAGTCCTCCCAGGAGATCCTGCCGTCCCCGTTGACGTCGAACTTGGAGAGAGCTGGAGAAGAAAGATGAGGAGGAGGAAGCGAGGGCTGCTGATGGTACTTGAGCTGACTTCAGGGTTGAGGATACGCTGGTAGAAACTGCGGTCGCTTTGCCTGCTCGTGGGGACGTTGGAACAAGAGGAGGAAAGGGAGAGGAAGAGAGAGGGGCAGATGAGTTTTCGTCAGAATGATTGGTGGGGGGGTGGGGGGGGGGGGGGGCAGCAAAAGGAGAAGGGGAGGAAGGTACGAGAAGGGATCTCGAAGGGTCTCATGCACGAGGAGGACGCAGACGGGGATCAGCAGGGGAAATCGTGCGGACCTTGTGAGCAAGGAAGAGTTGGTACGGGCAACGAGGCCTGGAGGAGCATCAGGTTGTCTGTGAGGAAGTTGCTTCCCCTCTTACCGAGCGAGCGATTGAGCTCGAGGAAAAGTCGCGACTGAGCGTCCGTCAGCCCGATGGCTTCGAGCACCTACAGCCTCGTCTGTATCCACGGGAGGAAAGCGGAGGAGGGAGGGAAGGAGAAGAGGAGGAGAGGAGGAGAGGAGGAGAGGAGGAGAGGAGGAGAGGAGGAGAGGAGGAGAGGAGGAGAGGAGGAGAGGAGGAGAGGAGGAGAGGAGGAGAGGAGGAGAGGAGGAGAGGAGGAAGGGAGAAAAGGAGGACGGGGGGACAGGAGGATTGGAGTTTGCTGTCACCTTCCTGGCCTCCACTTCAGCCCGAGCCTGAGACCAAGGCGATATTAGTGCAGAATGGTCAGAGCAGAGAGGGACAAGGAGGAGGGAAAATAAGGCAAGATGTAGAGAGAGGAGGAAAGATGAAAGGGAACGAACCTGCATGATAAGCGCGATCGTCTCCGGCACTCCAGGCTCTTGCAGGACGGGGATGCTGTTCCAGGGATCTTGTAGAATCTTGCCGATCTGTGCAGGCCAAGGAGAGGCGGGATGAGAACGGCAGCAGGGGGGGGGGTGCTGAGGCTGATGAGAGTGACGAAGGCGGGTAAAGGAGGAGAGAGGTCTGACAGGGCAAGGGAGGTAGAGAGGAGAGGAGAGGAGAAAGGAGGAGGGGAGGAGGAGAGGAGGAGAGGACCTCTTGGTTAACGAAAAGATCGAGAGACCATCCTGTGTTGCCAAGCTCTAAGAGCTTCCCTTCGAGCGCCTTGTCGATGTCAGAGCAAGGCGGAGCGAGAAACGGAGAGCAGGAAGGAGGGAGACAAGAGAGGCAGAGCATCTGACCTCAACCAGCCGATTGATGAGCTCGTAGGCTTTGTCCTGGACGTCCTCCGGAAGTGGATCGATCTGTTCGACTATCAGTGCTCTCCCATCTCCATGCTGAGTCCTGCCTGCTTCTGCAGCTCTCGGGCCAGCTGCAGGAGGAGAAGGGGACCACGCGTCAGAGCAAATTGGCAGAGTGAGGACACGGAGGAGGGAAGGGGAAGGAACGTAGAGAGGAGATCAAAGAGCGAGGGCGGCGGTGAGGGAAGGACAGAAAGAGAAGGGAGAGGAGGCGTCACAATTTCTCCTGAGGCGATAGCAGCCAAGCCATAGAGCGCGTCCTCGTTGAGCTTGGAAAGGACCTGATGAAGGTAAGACGGGGGAGGAAGAGAAGCATGCGCACACCAGGCGCGTTGATCTCTCTACTCCCACGCCGAACGCGGGAAGATGCGAGCTAACAAACTCGGGGACCTTGGGGGACAGCACCTGATCCCTTCGATGTCACGGTGGTGCGGGCAAGGTGGCGGAGGAAGTGGACGAGGAGGATCGAGCTAGACAGCAGTGCACCTGCAGGGCCCCAACGCTGATGAGACGAGCGTTGGAGATGCGAAACTTGGGGTCGATGGGGATGAAGTCAGCAAGGGTGGAAAAGAGCTTGTTGGCGAGGCGGAGGAGGCGGAGACCGATCTTCTTGAGGGACCTGCGGAGCAAGCAGGAGAGGAATTGCGGAAGGGCGGTGACTTGTTGCAAGAACGCACGGATGCCAGATCTGAAGCCCCGCATCATGCTCGAGGCCAGCAGGACAAGTGACCACTTGGCTCTTGATCTGCCAGGAGAATGAAGGGGGAGAGGCAGGAAGGTAAGGAGATGAAGCTCACCCCTCCCCGCTCAGGCGGTGCCTCCACCCCCTCAGCTTCATCCCCAGCATCCCTCGGAGCATCTCAAAGATGGTAGACATCACGCGGACTCTGCTGTCCCTGTCGTCGACCCAACGGACGGGAATCTCAGAGACAACAAGATCGGATCCTCGCGCGAGGAGGAGGAGTTCGGTGTCGAGGAACCATCCTGTGCTGCGCGTCTGAACCCACGACGTGAGAAGAGAGCGCAAACAAGGAAGAGAAGGAGTAGGATGATGATGAAAGAGAGGAATGGATGCGATGGAGAAGGGGGTCGCAAGGAATTGAGAGGTGGAAGAACACGTCGAGGAGGACATACCAGGGGAAGAGCCTTATCCAGGAAGTCCCGAGCAAACACCTTACAGCCACACTGAGGATCTCGGATCTTGAAGTTCCAGAACAAAGTGTTGAGGAAGATTGACAGCGACCGAGACGTCAGCTCCCGCAACCTCGATCGCCCAACCACCCTCGCTCCTCGCCTGAGCCTGGAAGCGATGGCTACTGGTGAAGTGCCGTTATGGACGCACTCTACAAGCGACGAGAAGTTCTCGAGGCTCGTTGAGAGATCGACGTCCATGTAGCACTGCAAGGATGCTGTATTGTTCTGCCATGCTGCTCGTAATGCGCGCCCTCTCCCTCGCTCCTGCAGCTGCATGCAACCCACCCTACCTTGGCCGTTCCTTCTTGCAAACCTCTCGGCAACCTCTGCAGCAACAGACGTGTGAGCTCTATCAAGTGTCGAGATCGTCACATGATTCACCGAGAGTTTGATCTGTCGAGCCGTTGTCCACCACCGTCACACTCCACGCCCATGGTTTGCTCGTCAGGAACTGTGTCAGCTGCACTAGAGTGTTCTCGAGGACGTGTGCCTCGTTAAGAGCGGGAAGGACGACGTGAACAGAAGGAGGAGGGAGGACATTAGAGGCATGCGAAGCAAGAGGAATCAGTGTTTCATGGCGCTTGACGCCTGCGGCTCTACACGATGGGAAGGAAAGCTTCGTTTGGGGGGCTGACGGTCCTGCCGGGCGAGACAAACCGAGCGATCCATGGAAACAGAAAGAATATGATGAGGGGATAGAGAGGAGGAAGAGGAAGAGGAGCAGGAGAAGAGGAGGAGAGGAGGAGGAGGAGGAGGAGGAGAAAGAAAAGGGTGATCTAAGACGGATAGTTGCAAGGATGGGTTTCATGGCAGCATCGGGCGCTAGAGAGGAGATGGGGCGGGCCGGCTGTAGTGATTGGCTAAAACAACTTTACTCAAAGGTAAGTTAAAAAGCACAATTCATTCTAGTTTTTCTCTGCTTTTTTTTTGTAGGCTTTCGCTGCCTTTTCCGTTTCCTAGTATTTTGTTGAGGCGGGTTCGTAGGTTTGCCTTTCTTTTTCAGTCAATAAAGATGACAGTTTTCCGAACTCTCCGGGCTCCGATGGCAATTTTTTAACCTCTAGAACTTGTCAAAAATGCTTCACAGCCACGACAAGGAGGATCGGGTGGGGGGAAGAGAGTTTGAACGAGGGAGATTGAGATAGAACAGAGTGCTAGATGATGATGAGATAGGGGTTTGCTACGAATCATCAATACCTGGCAAGAAGTCGATCCTGCGTACTCACGATTTCTGGTTCACAGCAGTTCCTTGTAGAAGCAAGACGTTTCGCGGTGTGCGATGGGCATGTGTGAGTCCAGGGACGTGCAATCATGCTGCGCCACTTCTGATGAAGTCGCCGACGAGCGAGTGAGGACAACGGTCAAGGTGAAGGGCATGCAAGCTGTCAAACGAAAGTCGAGCAGGGTGGGGAGCCAGAGAGCGTTTTCCGAGACGGATGACGTGATGAGGGTGAACATCTCTCGTGCCAACCGCCCAGGAGGTGGTTGACTGTTAGCTGCAGAGTTACTTGAACTTGAAGAACGAATTGCTCCAGAAGGCTATGGCAGAGAAGGAAGAGGCTAATGCTAGGAAGGAGAAAGCAAAGAGGATGGAGAAGCTGGAGAAAGCGAAGAGACAACTTGCAGAGCTGAAGAAGAGCATTCGCCAAGATCCTCACTCAGAAGCCAAGCTTCAAGAGATGAAAGCCATCAGGGAGAGGTCAGACAGGCTCTGCTACACCTGAATCGTTGCACTCGCTTACATTTCTTTCAGGATTTGGAATCTGGATACTGTCAAGGGTGGACAACAAAGTAGGAGGAAAAGCACCGTCTGAAGAGATGACTCTTATCATGCTATGCACTGATATTACGTCTAGTGTATTTAGGAAAATCCCATACAAAATTGTTTCAAGTTTCGAGGCTCTGACGTAAGTGGCAGTGATCCAACTGGCAGTTCCCACAGGACAGAGTGCAAAATGTGGAGCAAGATCACGGGGCACACATAGCATCACAACACGCATGGGATGAACGCACATCTGATCTAGTCTTCATCTAGTCCCTTTAATTACATTTATAGCCTTTGAAAGAATACTCAAGAATAATCCCCACCACGTACTCGTCCAGAAGTTGAAACTGCGACAAAAATCAGCCCCGTGCCACAGAAGAATGGTATGAGAAGCGTCTCACCTGTGATTTGGCTCCAAGCCGCTGGTGCAACCCCATCCACACTGCAACAGGATACTTTGACAACTCCGAGAGCAAGCTTTCTGCCAGTGCGATACATTCTGATCAGAGAAGTTAGCGTTCTGATACAACCCTAGAAAAGAAAAAGTGCAAGCAAGAAAGGAAGACAGGAAAGCAGATGATAAGATTTCAGCACACCTTGTCCCTCGTCACGACGACCTGAAGCAACGAGCTTGGTTGCTGCGAAGATGCCCGATGAGAAGAAAATTCCCTTGTAGTCAGGGGTCTTGAACAAGACATTCGCGATATCAATTGCAATGAGCAAGACTTGTCTGGATCTGTGATCCTCCAACTTCCAGGTGTTCATTGTCTCCGCTATCCTCTCGATCAGCCCACACTCAATGAGCTCCTTTCGGTGCTTCGGGTTGTACGCGAGGCTTCGCAAGGGATACAGAACACTGTAGGGCGCAAAGTTGATACCTGCCCAGCTTTTTCCCTCAAGAGAGTATCCAAGAATCTCCACCATTGCCGCGACTGTGTGGTAGTGGCTGATCGTTGTCAGCGGCTCGTAGCAGGACCCTGTCAGATTTGCGATAGCCATGGAGGCTCTGCAGACCCTTGCGTTGTACTTTTCCCCATAACCCGCCTCCTGAATCGCGGGAATCAAAGCCTCCTCCACGATCTTGAGGTCATTCAGCAGCTTCTTTGCGCTGTCACATCTCGTCAGGCAGTTGATCGCCCCGACTGACACGTTCTTCGCCCCGAACAATCCATCTGTCACCAGTGCCTTGAGCGCCTGAACCAGCCCTGGATGTTTGATCATCACCAGGCATGCTTCCTCACAGAAGGCTGCACAGTTGTTGATGACCAGCGCCGCATCTTCCTGCATCGTCGTGTATGTTGTGCTGAGCATCTCCACAAGGCTCTGTAGAGCCCACGAATTCTCTACGATAGCCTTGCAGTTCTTCTCGTTCCTGAATGCAAGTTCGCTCAATGCGCTGCATGCATGATATCGAACATGCCACGAAGGGGACTTCAACAGCTGGCAAAGAATTGGGATTCCTCCTTCGTTCCTGATCTGGTTCTTGTTCCATGAAGATCGCTCATGTTCCGTGTGCGATCGTTCGAAGAGAAACTCAGCAGCGATCGAAGCGTTTCTATGGTTTGGCGACTTGAGCTGCCCACCCAATCAAATAAACAAACAGGAACGTGTCATGGAAAGGGAGTCATCTCACCTCACGAATCGCAACACTGATGTCAGGATCTCTATAGCCCTCAGGGGGTTCTGTGCTGCCATCAACGGCCATCCGTGTCTCACTATCAATATCTACAGCCTCCATCATGCCAGTATCTTCTAAAGGGATCATGTTGGGTGATTAATTCTATCTCATACGCCTTGTCCCGTACTTCCGATGACCAATTATTGTACTTCAGATCGACCAGAAGATCAATACAGAAGGATCTAGCGTCGGTAACGTCTAACGCTTCAGATCGAGGACTTGACAGATTATACACGTCTGGATGTATTTCCAGTGTGTCTCCTTCTTCCGAATCAATGGAACTCGATAAAGCCGCTGTTGCCTTGGACAATCAAAGAAAAAATGTTGTCCGATCCAGACCAGTTCCCATTAATCCCCTGCAAAGTCTAGCTCACGTTCCCTGCTGTCTTTCTCGGCCGTTTATCCGTGTCCTTCTGTTGGTGCTCCGCCTCCTCTCTCTCTCTCTCTCTCTCTCTCTCTCTTGCTGCTTGCAATGCCTCTCCAACTTGCATGCGCTGGGTCCTTGCGCGATGGCTCAGGTTATAATGAAATCGAGGAGTAGGGGGGGCAGGGGTACACATGAAAGGGGGTGGGTGGTTGTTGATGAGTGGTTGATCTTATCGGATAGGGGGTGGGGGTAAGACTAACACATTGTTCACGGGGTAGGGATATCAAGTGACCACCACTTCAGGCATCGAAATGATGGGTTAGTGACGTGAATACCCCTACATTTCAAAAGAAGAAACCCACATAAGGAGGGGTAGACATTGTTGATCAAGTGTTGGAGAAGGATTCAACAGGGGTGCTGAAACTGGTCGAGGGGTAATCATTGGTAGGGGGTTTCTGACTGGGGTGGGTTCTTGGGAGTGACCCCTGGGTGGGGTGGTGGAGCATGGAAGCTTTAGGGGGCTGGGGGTATCTAGAAGGAAAGATTCCAAGTGGTTTGATGCCGTGAACGGGTAGTCTGACCATGTGTCCGGTAGGGGTGGTCATGAGCGATATCATGAGGGGTGGACAGGTGGGGTAGCCTAGTGAACGACGAAAGATCATCAGCCGGGGTGGGTGACTTGTATGATTCTGTAAAAACGGGGGTAGTTTGGGGGATAGAAGGGTGATAAGATTCTCAGGGGAAGGCTCTGAGGTATGGCCATCTGACATATGAAGAACATAGTAGAATGATGTACCTAGGAGGTAGGGCTCCCGAAATCTCGCTGGATAAAAGGGGGCAACCAGCCTGCTTTGAGGTACTGCTGTAGGGGGTGGGTTAAGGTCTCATGTGGGGTGATGATGGAGAATATGAGGGGTAGGGGTATCCAAGTGGTTTTTATGCTGAGAATTGAAACGTTGCGGTCTTAGAAGGAAATCTCTTCCAAAATGTTTTTAAATTTGTACCACAAACACCCCCTCGCACCTCAGATGGAAAAATACCCCCTCCTCTCTGGTGCATCGTCACGTTACCCAAGTACCCGCCCCTGCACTACCCTACCCCTCATGTCCTTGTTCTCATGGACGCGCGATTCCTTGACCCTCCAGCCTCTACCTTGCGCCTACTTGTCTCATCTGGAAATCGTAAGTGCCTGTAGGTCTGACTGTGCAACCAATCTAGCAGCACCCATCCAAAAGATGTACCCACCCCTCGTCAAGAAGCTTCAAGTTTGAAGCTCTGGCTATCCTGAGTTCCTTTATGAGTACGGAAAAAAGTACCGTTCACTGTCACGGGCTGCCGACGGTTGATTCCGGCCGGGGCGGCCCCCGTTCACCAGTTGGCACTGGGGCGGTTGAAATGTGGCACTACTGGCGGACTCTGCGCCGGGAGCCTGACTCACTGGCTGGGCCGGGCCCGGGCGTCACTGAGCCTGTGTCATTGTGGCCAGTGACACTGCCAGTGGTCTGCCCGCCTGGGTCCGGGAACGACCGTCGTGTCGGATGATGCGCACGCCGGGGAGGGGCGCCACGCCACCCGGCCGGGCGCCGGCGCGGTCGGTCGGGCCGCCGCCGGTCCGATCAGTCGGACCGCTCCGAGGCTCACTGAGGCGGCGACAAACGGTTACATGACGTTACGAGATGACGTGAGCAGATCCAGCATTCGGCAAAAGTTCTAAATGCACGTGACAGGCCCGGTATTGGTTCGTGGGATTCAGACTGACTACTCGGGAAAAGTTCGATAAATTCATGAAAAGCTCTTGATGGTACAGGAAAAGTTCACTAGAACCCCTCAATAGTTCCAAGAAGGTTCTAGTTAAAACCACCACCCCACCTCCATTCGGAGAGACCCAGCCCTCAATAATGTACCCCCACCTCCTTCTTAGTCTTCAGTCCCCCCTTTTTCTCCAGTAAAAGTACCCATGTCAAAACAAAAGTTTAACCCCCTACCTACTCGCTCTGGTCCCCACCCTGTTCTGCTACCCCCGCATCAAGGCGAACCCTCCTCCCGACCACTCCTATGCTCGTTGCCCCTACTCGGATGCCTCGTTCATCCTCTCTCTCACTCTCCTCCTCTCCTCCTCTTTCAACCACGTGCACATCCTTTTCACCTCTAATTCAGCTCTATCGAGCGTTTCATACACTGGCTCTCTTCCGCCGGGTGCTGCTCTTGGCCTTGCCTCACCTGGAATGATGCCGTGTGGTGTGCTCCAGCCCTGCTTGCAACATCATGCTGAACTACGATATTCCTTATCACCCTGAACAGTCTCGTCCGTGTCGGCGATTGTGTTTCCATTCCCTTGCCTCCTTGAAAGTCCCTTCTGTGATAAGTGTCACCCGTGATCCTGGTGGATGGTTGCGATCACAACGAGGTAGTGACGAATCATGTCATTGAAAAGTTTCTTGACATATTCCACCCCTTCCTCCTCTCCTCTGTTTATCTAAACTAGCTCCTCCCGATTTCATATCCTTCTACACAACTCGACCTTTGGAACGATGCAAAGTCACGTCATACCCTCCAACCATTCCGTTCATCTCTCTTCTCATGCGATTTCCCTGTGCTTGCTTGTCATTCATTCTCAGAGTTCGATCGTTGCACCAGATGCTAGCTAGCTCAAGGAGTCTCATTTTACAGCCTCAGGTCTTGCGTCGGGGGTTCCCTTAATTCCGCCATGTTCCGTAATACTTGGGCAACGAAGGTAGATTGATCATATGCGAATTACTGGTGTGACCTTTGCTCGATCAACAGGCAACCCTGCTGGTTGCCCTTTCCTTGTTATGTTTCATCCTTCCAACCTCCGAGGCTGCGAAGAAGAAGAAGGGGAAAGGTTGCGAATGTCCTGGCATTCCGCGACGCTCTGAACTCCCGTACGCACAGGCAACAAGAACGCAAAGGGAGCTAAGAAAGCTGGTTCCGATCCTCTCAAGTGTGGTGTTTGCATCGCAGCTGTTGCAGAGATCCAGAAAGAACTTCAGACTACAGAGAACTCCACCAGCACGCTGGACCTCCGCTGGGGTTTGACAGCAGAAGTCACTGAAGGAAGGGCAAAGCGCATCGGCAAGGTGGACTAGAGACTTCTTGTAGCAGGCTGTGAATGTTGTTGGTTGCAGGTGATCCCTTACAAGCGCTCTGAGCTCCGATCCATTGAGGTAGGAGGAGCGCCTTCGAGGCTGCCGAAGGCTGACCCATTGTTGCCGTTACCAGGTCATGGAGAAAGTATGTGAAACGATGAAGTCGTACGCGAAATACGAGCGCGTGAAGGGAGAAATACAGCTGATGAAGACCACCAACGTGACGGCCCTCGAGGTAGGATCAGCGATCAATGTTGCCGGCGCTTCTGAGGCCATGCCAGGCGGAGTATCCCGAGGCTCAACGCATTAAAAGGGACTCGGAGGAATCGCAGAAAGATCGTAGCAAGGTATGGCGAGGCCTTGGTGGAGGATAACGGGATTGATGGTGATGCAGTTCGAACGATTCTGTGAAGAGCTGGTTGAGAAGAGTGAGGAGAGCATCGTTCAATCTGTGAGGAATGGCGACAACAACTCCGCCATGGTGGACGCTGTCTGCTACGGAGAGGTAACTTCCTTTCATAGCCCCAGATGACCTCGCTGAATGTTCTGACAGGAGGCCGTGTGCGGCAAGGAGAGGGCTAAATGCCAGCCAGGCTCCTACAGTAGCTACATGGGACTTGCTCCATGCAGCCTCTGCGAGCAGGGCACGTACCAGACGGAGGAGGGGCAGACAGGCTGCGTTGAATGTGCCGCTGGCTTCAACACCTCACTTCGAGGATCCGCATCGGACGGTGAGCTCCGTTTCTCCTCCCCCATGCTCCCTGTTTCCTCACCTATTCCTGTCGTCCCCTCTGCTCTCTTCCTCCCCATGCTCCAGTTCGCTTCTCCTGACGTAGGAAGCAGCAAATTGCACTGCTATCTGCAAGCCTGGAAGCTTCAGCGACAACGGACTAGAGCCTTGCTCTCCCTGCGGCGTTGGCGCGTATCAGCCTGAGGCAGGAAGCAAACAGTGCCACGCGTGCCCGGATGGAAAGAACACAGAGGCGACCGGCGCCATGTATGTGACTGAGTGCGTGTCCAAGTGCGGAGATGGCAGGAAGTCTACGGAGGAGGAGTGCGACGACGGCAACGTGTACCCTGGTGATGGATGCGACCACCAGTGCAAGGTAGAAGCTGGCTCAGCCTGCTCCTTCTTGAGCTCCGTCGGATCCAAGAGCGAGTGCAACAAGGTGGTCTGCGGAGATGGGAAGCGACAGAACTCCACGGACGGGACGGTGATCGAGATCTGCGATGACGGCAACGTTGCCAACGGGGACGGATGCTCCTCGACCTGCGGAGTGGAACCTGGCTTCTCCTGTGATCTCAACAAGGACAAGACGGAGTGCCACGAGGTCAAGTGCGGAGACGGTGTGCAGGAGATCTCTTCGGATGGCTCGCGAGACGAGAAGTGCGACGATGGCAACGAGAAGGACGGCGACGGCTGCGACAGCTCCTGCAAGCTTGAGGAGGGCTTCATCTGCAGCGGACGCTACGGTCAGAGAACTCTTTGCTACCCCGTTACCTGCGGCGATGGGCTCAGGGAGACCTCGGGAAGCAAGCAGGAGGCTTGCGATGACGGAAACACGGAGGACGGAGACGGTTGCTCGAGCACCTGCAGCATTGAGTCCGGCTTCCAATGTGAGCCGATGTCGGGAAGCAGGAGGGGAAGGAGCAACGCAATGGGTGTAGAAGGCTTCTTGACGCAAGGGATGGACAACTGTACTCGCATCCCTGGCTCGAGCAACGAGACCGGAGGGGAAGAGAAGAAGGAGGGAGGGTTCTTCTCCAACCTCTTCGGGGGCAGCAAAGCAACGGAGCCGCAGGCGTCGGAGCTGTAAGAGGCCATGGAAGATGCAAGGATCTTTATCATGTCATACAACAATAATAAATCAAAGCTTTATCTGTCAAGCTAGCGATCAACAAAGGACCTTCTCCCTACACCTTCCCCACCTCTGTCTTCTCCCCTGCCTTGCAATATCTATATCTTTTTCTTTTCTCTCCCTGTTCCTCGGCCTCTCCTTCCTCGTCCTCTCTCCTCTCGGTCTTCGTTCTACCTGCCTCCCCGTATCTTCTGAATCGCCTGAATGTGCTTGACCATCTTCCCCTTTCCCGTGGGCTTGGCCAGGCATGAGTTTCGGTGCGCTTTTAGCTCTATCCTCGGGAGTTTCTTGTAGCACCAGTCGCACTCCGCGTACACGCCGAACGAGCAGGACATCTTGTGCTCCTCAATGTGCTGGACGTCAAACCAAAGGTCGCATCCTTCGAACGGACAAGATCGACAAGCGCGGAAAGGACACGTCAGCTGGTGCTGCTCGACGTCGCTGGCAGGCAACCACTTGCGGCAACCATCGTGTTGGCACTGGGAGCTCTTGCGGATCAGCTCGAGGGGTGCGACGTCTCGTTTCTCGTGATGCGCCTTGATATCCTGCAGCTCCACGTACTCGTCCCACGTCATCCCCTCCCAGTCCGAGCCGATGGCGGAGGCAGGACGAGAGTCAGACGAGTAGGTGCTGATGACGTCAGCATCCCGCTGCCTGTGCGCAAAACTTCGAGCTACCTCGTGCTGCACGCGGCCGTGAGGGTTCGCGTGTCCCTCGTTGTACATGATCGGCGATCTCCCCACATGCCCCGCCAGCTCGTACCCGCTGACCAAGGCGCCCTCCACGCTGGTTTCAACGAACCAGTCGCCTGCGATGCCGATGCCTGTAGCAGGGTCGAAGGCGCAGAAGGGGCCGAAGGAGGGGTCGGAGTGCTCTGAGATCCAGTAGGCGCTCGCGGGCTGGTCGATGTTTCCCTCCTCCCACAGTATTGCCTGCGACATGAGGACGTGTATCTGCGAGTTGACCATCCCCAACGCGTGCAGGAACTTCTTGATCGCTAGCTGACAGACGACCGGGGCGAGCTCGCCTCTGTTCTCCTCCGACCAAGTCGCGGTGAGGTGAAGCGTCCAGGTGTCCACTGGCGTTCCCTGCGGCCCCACGCTGGGAGCGTTTCTGTGATGCTCAGTGCGAGGGCTTCCTCCCCAGATGGGCCCCTGAACGGCCTCAGGTTTCTCAGCTCGCAGCCAATCGGTCACAGAATTCATGGGGTCGTAGGAGGTGAACTTGGATGACTCGCGGTAGGCGCTCTGGAGGGGCGGGAAGGCACCTTCCTCAACGAAGTAGGCGTCGTAGGGCGAGTAGACCGGATGGCTGAAGGTGACGAGCACAACCCAGACGGGCTTGAACTTGATCAAGCGCGGGATGCTCGCCAACTTAGGCTGACAATCGGAAAGAAGCTGATCAGCATCCTTGGGAGGAACGCAGAACAGAACGAAATCGAACAAGCCTTGCGACCTGACCTGCTGCTCAATGTTCTCCGTCAAGACCTCGTACTTTCCAGTCCCAGCCATGGGCAGTACTGCCTGCACCCTCAAGCCAAGCCTTGTGTCCACCTTAGCAAGAAACTTTCTTGCGATCGCGGACATGTCAGGCTTTGATATCAACCAGGGTGAAGCCCCATGTCCTCGGCCGCTGCTGTGACAGTGACTTTTTCGATGCGGAAGATGAGGAAGCGGCAGGTCAGAGGCTTGCAGATGAGAGTGAGGGTCTAAAGTGACGCTGCGCATGTTGGAGGAGGATTGCTTGCTGGCGTTGCTGTCTGTAGTCAAGTGCCGGTGAATCAAGATCGACTCGATGTTCCTCTCTCCTTCGATCAAATTGAGCGTGGCTGCGAAGCCCATGCTGTTGCCATCTGTCTCCGACGCCTTGCTCAATATCCCTACCCGGGGGTTCCACTCTGCGATGATCGCCTCCTCTGCTAGTCCGGCGAACATCTGCCTCATGTACGGGCCGTTGAAGCAAAAGTAAGGAGCGCCGGACGAGTAGGTGATGCCGTTCCTCTCCAACGCTCCCAGACGCCCCCCGGCCCTCAGGTCCGAGTCGAACACAACGACTTCGATCCGATACTGCTCACGGATGGTCTTAGCACAGATCGCCCCAGCCATGCCTGCCCCGATGACGGCGCATCTGGGAGAGTAGTCCTCGCGGTCGGGAATGGGCTCAGCGGGCTCGTGGACAACCTTGCAGATCTCGTCGGCAACGACGTCACTGACGGGAGCGACGGGTCCCTTCCCTCCCATCAACGACCAGAACTCCTCAGACTCCTGATGTTGCTCCAGGATCGTCAGCTTGCACTTGACCACGTTCGTCTCCATCCTGTCCACGTACAACTTTTTGATGTACGTCTTGCACGCGTTCCACTCATGCTTGTAAGCGTCCTCGCCCTTCCAGAGGAAGAGAGTGTTCCAGCTGTCGAGTAGAAAGATGTCTCCAGCGTTCAAGGACTTGTGAGACACGGGAAGAGGGAAAGATCGGATGCTCAACTTGTTTCCTTTGAGCCGATACAACTTCGCATCTACTCCCCTCTTCGATGACATCAGGTTCTGAGAGGAGGTTGATTCACTCGGGACGCTTTTCCTCCTCAAAGATCTGATAATCTTCGTGAAATCTTCTTTCGACATCATTCGGTCCTTCGGCACTTTTGACATGGCCTTATCCATATCGTCAATATTCTGCACAATCCCCAGGAAGCCAAGAGCAGCTTCGAGTTGATGTGAAGTGAAGGGGTTAGATTCCAGCTCAAGATCGTCATACACCTGAGAGACCATCACCTCTACCTCCTCCTCCATCATCTCAGCTCTGTAAAGGATCGTCTCGTACGTGAAGTCTTGCTCCGGCAAAATCACACAGATAGCGGAGATGAACCAGGCGCTCCTGGAGTGATTCTCGGCTTCGATCATCTCACAGAATTGGTTGAAACTCATTTCACCCGAGGCATCAACGTAGCGGTTGATGAGTTCGAAAACTTCCTCCATCTCTAGCGATAGACCCAGCTGCTTCAGCGCGTGCCCGATGTCCGCTGCGTCTATCGTGCCGTTGCCCTGGCTGTCGTACTGCTTGAACACGCGCTGATATTGTGAGGCAGCGTTCTTGCTCATCATTTGGACGAAAGGGCCGCCCCAGCTGCTCTTCTGCAGGCGGATGGAGATCCTTCCTCCCATGAAGTGCTTGGTGATGTTGGATGCGTTGGTGGGCAGCTCAATCTTCTGACCCTCGAGGATCAGCCAAGGCATGTTGTCGCTGTCCGACGACTCCAGCTTCACCCTAACCTCCCACTCCTCTTCCCTCGATTGCTTAGGGATGATAGGGTAAGGGCTGCTGTGCCAAGAGTTTGGGTCTGACTCATCGAGGTTGTTTCTGGTCAGTAGCGGCGATCCCTTCGTTGACATATAACTAACCTTCGCAAACTTGCTGTAATCGATTCGATTCACTGGCAGGGATGCCACCCACGAGTTAAGCCCATTGTAGATGTTGTCTGAATCAAACGGAGCAGGTCTGTGCCTGTGCGCGCGAGCAGGAGCTTTGATAAAGAAGCTGTTGTCAAGCTGAAACAATATCAAGTAGTCCTTGTTCATGTTGTTCATCGAGAAACTATCCCTCTCAGGCTACTAATACATCAAGATCGATCTCTTCCTCTCCTCTTCCGGCTGCCCTTGCTCGTGCCATCTTCGCCCTCGTGCCATCTTCGCTCTCGTGCCATCTTCGCTCCCTCCTTGCCCTCCTCAGACTCCTCAGGTTCCTTGTGCCTACTGGTTGCGCGCATTTTTTTCGCCAGGCCCAATGAATCAGTAACCAAGTCCGCCTCGTGTATTGAGTAAAGATATCCATAGGGCAGCAAATAGTTGAGGTCATTTGCTTAATGAATTGCTCAGGACAAAACCGCGGAGTAGGTTCGCCAGAAATAGGAGGATGCACAACCCATGCATAGAGGAAACGCAAGTGGAGGGAGGAAGGGAGGAGGATAAAGGAACAGGATCAGAAGCAGACGCAGAAGAGACATACCAGAGAAAGCAGAAAATTTTCGATGATGATGCAATACTCACTTTGATCTTTCAGGCGTGATGAACTGATAGAGACGAACCATGGACGAACCCATGAGTGCTGATCGCCGAGCCTCCTGTCAGAGGACGACTCTGCTCAGATCTTCATTCGCCACGGCTGGAGGGCTTGTGCTGCTGCTCTGCTGGTATGTGAGACTGCTGCTGTCATGGTTGAAAGTGAGGGTGCTGCTTCCAACAGCGTCGGGTGGATGTTGAGCAAAGAAGGTGGCGATCAAGCCTCCTCGTTGGTTCAGCGAGGAGATATTGGTAAGGCATCTCGTCCCCATGGACAGCTTGCCGATGTATTGTATGACAGATAAGTCGTGGAAAGCGTTCAAGCACCAGTCGCAAACGGAGACCTCGTTTGTGGAGGGAGAAGATGAAGTGATGAAGAGAGTCTTAAACCACAAGAACGGCAAGTTGAAGGTCAGAAACCTCCCAAGACGATGAGCGAGGACCATGTGAATTGCTGACGAGGATGTTCAGAAATATCAGCTGATGCATCCTGAAATGATAGAAGAGCTAGAAAACGCTATTCAAGATCAGGTTGATTTCATCTTCTCATTTGAAGATACATATACGTGATTTCTGAGGTGTAGATTGCCGAGGAAGTGAAAAAGAAATTACATCTGGCTCTTGAGCAAAAAAAGGTTGACTCAATTTCGAACGAAAGCAAAACTCTTGATGCAAACGATTAGAATCAGGCTTTCATCAACTTGAACAGAACCATCAAAGAGGTATCTAATGAAAACCTAGTTAGAGACGTTGCAGTGAGTTTGATCCATTGTCGGAAACAGATGAAAACATCTATCGCACATCTGAAAGGGTTACATGTTGGAGCAAATGTCTCAAGCATTACATCGAATCTAGAAGACAGCATCTGTAACTTCATGAATTGCTCGGGCTGGCCAGCTGAAATGAAAGAGGTCATGTAAATCAGGCCCTGATCATTGATGAGCCTGACTTGAGCTCAGCTCAACAAGGAAAAGAGCGAAATACAAGCGAGGCTGAGCAAATACGTGGCAGAAGTAGATGAAGACAAGAAGGAATTTCACGATATGAAGAGCAAGTTCTTCGACAAGTACTTGTCAATGGACATCAAGTCACAACAGAAGCAAGACGAGGTAGTGGGAAAGAGCAGCATGCTTCAAGCGTTTCATTCTTATATGTTGCAGCTCAAGTACTGGAGACAAGTCGTTGCTGCCTATGAGCATCGCTTAAACCAACCGCGTACAGGTCGACTAATCCGTTCAGAAGTAAGTGCCTTGACTGGTTACAGCAGCGGAAAACTCGTCAGCCTGCGATGAAGTTGAAACCATCAGCAAAGACTCTGGAAGGTGCTAAGAAACTCGTGTAGCTTCGATGGAAACTTATCTGCACTATCCAAACTTTCAGGTTGACGGTGAATGCTGGGGCAGGAGTGAAATGCTTCTGGCTGATCAAGTCGAACAAAAAGGTGATGTAAGAATGTTGTGGAACTTTCACTAAGTTGGAAAGAATGTTTCACTAAGTTGGAAAGAATGTTTCACTAAGTTGGAAAGAATGTTTCACTAAGTTGGAAAGAATGTTTCACTAAGTTGGAATCTCAGACCCTCAACGTTCAATTCTCTAACGTCAAGAACTATGGGAACTCGAGCATTGCGGTGTTTGTCGTTAACACCTCGTCGGCTCCTCTAACGGACATCATCGACAACGTGAGCAAGGCGACTGCGCTGTTGCTCTTTCGCTGACTTCATATCAGATTTATCTTGACGCCCCGGCGACCACCTTGAGGGGGTATGTTCCTGAGTTATCGATGCAGAGAAACACCAGCGAGGTGAGCGATGCCATCGAACGTGCGCCGGTGACGATTTGTGTGAAGATTTTGATCCACAACGACTTGGACAAGGAGTTGTTGCATCCTTCGACTTTCAAAGTATCATGGACCAGCTCGTGAGCTACAATCGCACACTTACAAACACAACACAATCAGAATTGAGCTATATGTAATACACAAACATGTACATGTTCCGAACTTTCGAAATGGTCAATTTGAGGGCAAGAACAACTTGGCAAGAAATAGACGTAAAAAATAGAAGATACCAGGGACAAGGCAAGCTCTCCAAAACACAGAAGAGTCCAGTATCATGTCTGCTTCCTGTCGTACGGATGGTACCGATCGATCGATTCAGATGGTTGGTGCTTGACATGCGGCCGGAAATTCTGGACAGCATGATGTGATCCCTGTCGCTGATATGAGCTCATCTCTACAACGTATTCGGGTACCTCCCCCACTCGCTCCGTCGACCTCCAGCCTGCGCTGAATCGCATCGCGTCTCCTGCTAGCCATGATTCATTCCCGCAGTCTACCAAGACAAGGGTCCACCATCATGAGGAGGAGGCAGAGGCTGAACGCAGCAAGTGAGACTATCACCACCTGTCATTTTGATCTCAATTCACACTTTTCACGGGACGACCTCCCACCACGTGCTCCATAGCCATGACCCTCCATGTGAATCCACTCCCTTGCCTGATGAGCTTCAGGGCAGGTCAGCTTCACCATGAGCACAAGAAGGTAAGTCGTTGCAACCTTGATCCTCCGTGTATCCGCTGGATCTGTGACAGTGGGCAGGCCAAGAAGATCCTTGACAAAAAATGCCATTTCAGACGTATACCTCAAAGATCGCTGTGTTACCATCCTGTCCTTCATGACCAAAGGTGCAAGTAGGATACATCTCATCCTTGTACACTCTATGAGAAGATTCGTGATGGAAGCAATGCATCATCGCATGCTGCTGCATCGTCGACGAGTCGTTGAACAAGATCTTCGGCACCTGAGGCTGGAATGCCCCCAGGCTTCTCCTGGGAGGTCCTCTAGGGCCCCACTCTGAGCCTGGGGCTGGCCTACTGGTCTCCCCTTGTCTTGGAAAGGCCTTCTTGATCTACAGAAACATGGCTTCAATCGATCAGACGCATCGGGCTCCATCAAGGGAGCGGGGGCGAGACATCAAGGGAGCGGGGGTGAGACTTCAAGGGAGCGGGGGATGGAGGAGGGACCAACCTCCACCTCCTTTCCCTCTACCACATGCGGCCTCCCGTCTTGTTGCTGACTGATCAACTCTTCCACCGTCTCCCACTTCTCGAAGGTGATGAACCCGAAGCCTCGACTTCGCCGCGTATGCTGGTCGGTGCAGACCTGCGCCTCTTTGATGTTGCCGAACCTGCTGAAGTATTCTCTGAACTCGAAATCCTTGACTGTCGGCGCCAACCCACCCACAAAGACTTTGTGGACTCTGATGTCAGACGGCACCAGAGGATGCTGCACTCTCTTCTTGGCTATCATCTCGCCGTCTTCACATGCTGGCCCGACTCGAGGGATAGCGAGTTTGGCGTCGAGCAACCTTCCTCGGATGTCATGCCGTATGGCAGACACCTGTTCTGCGACCTTGGGGTCGTGGAAACGCACAAACCCGAATCCTTTTCCTTTCCCGGTGGCTCTGTCTCGCATGACCACAACGTCATAAAGCTTCCCAAACGTCTCGAAGTATGCCCCCAAGTCATGTTCCGTCGTATCCCAAGACAGCCCGCCGATGAAAAGCTTTCTAGAAAACCTCGATGTGATTCAAACGCAATAGACACGCAGAACAGAAAGGAAAAGGTGGTGAGCCACCGACACAAGAATGGACACTTTAGCTGAGGGAAGTCTTTCATAACATTGTGACGAAAGTGAGAGGGAGAGACAGAGTCGGAGTCAGGAAAACAGATGAGAGAAGAAGCAGAAGCATAAGTAGAAGTAGAAGTAGAAGAAGAAGAAGAAATAGAAGAAGTAGTAGAAGAAGAAATAGAAGAAGAAGAAGAAATAGAAGAAGTAGTAGTAGAAGAAGAAAAAGTAGTAGTAGAAGATTTAGAAGAAGTAGAAGAAGAAGAAGAAGAAGAAGAAGTAGAAGTAGAAGAAGAAGAAGAAGAAGAAGTGAAAGAAGAAGTAGAAGAAGAAGAAGAGGAAGAGGAAGAAGAAGAATGGTTCATCTCATGCTGTCATTCCTCATGTCTTACCCTTGGTGCTCGTTGTTCACCATGTGAAATTTTGTGGAGGCATATTCTGAGGCGGGTTCCGAGGCGTTCCGGCCAGTTTTCTTTCGGGTCCTGCCTGAGAGTCTGCCCGCCCGCGGCGCCGGCGCGGCCGGCCGGCCGCAGGTTGAAGGAGTTCCGTGCCCCCGGCCCGCCGGTCCGCCGCCGGCCGGCCGGGCCCGGCCGAGCCTCCGACGGACTGAGTCCGACTCGGAGTCCTCGGACTGCCATCATGATGATCTGGCACCGTCTGGCGCCATGTGACGGTCCGATCCGGGCACCGTCACCCGTGACCGAAAGCCGTGAACGGTTCGGAACTGGCGCAGCCTTCAACCGGGCTTTGCCAGTCACGGTTCAAGCCCCGGGCCGGCCCGGACGGCCCCGGGGGGCCCCGGGCTCACCGTCACACGGTCATGCCGGGGGCCCCCCGGCCCGGCCCTTATCATAGTAGTATCGCGCCGCCGCGGGGTTCACGGACTCGGATTGAACGGCCCGTTACTCACGCCACGGTACGGTACGGTACTACGTCAGTGACGCGGCTCCCCGGAGCCTGAGGGCAGCTCGCGGCCGCCGGGGCCCGCGACGGGACTGGGCCGGGAGCAACTTCAGTCGGGGGAGCCGGGCCCCCCGCCGGGCGCCGCCGCGTCGCCGCCGCCGCCAAGGCGAGTCGGGCCGGAGGTTCAGTGTGTCCTTGATTTGAAATAAAAAGACAAAGAGTATGCTACATTGAGTACCATGACAAATGTAACTGAAAAATCCAGTACTACCACTTGTACCGCTAGCTGTGGATACTGTCTCTCAAATCAATTTTACGGTCAAAACGGGTGAGGCGGGTTTGGATTTTGAATTCTTTCCGTACACGCCTGGATCAAACGTCCGCCTTCCCTTTCCCCCTCTACCTGCGTTCTCCTGCCCCGTCTCCCGAGCACTTCTCTTACTCACCCTCCTCCTGCCCTTGATCAGCTCAGCACTAACTCAGTTCTGCTCCTTCTCCCGAGATGCCGCAGCTTGCTCGTTCCGTGGTGACGAACATCTTCACCCGAGCCGATGCGGCTCTGGCCGAGTCAAGAGATGGCTTCCCTTTCTCCCAGGCCAAGTATGCAGTTCGCTGCGTCAAGTATGCTGGCACGACGTCCATAGGCAAGAGAGCCTTCGCTCTCGGAGACTCTGCCGTCACCCTCACCGATCGCGTCATCGAAGCTGGGATGGAAACCCAGTACTATGCCTCGGCTGAAACTTTCGTCAAGGAGCGGGTGGCGCCGAAGCTGAGGGCTACCCGAGAGGCTACAGTCGCCACGATCAAAGCAGCCAGGGCCCTTCCTCACAACACGTCCAACTACGTTGTCTGCAAGTACGAGGACGTGAAGAGCGGTGTCATCATTCGCTACAACAAGACCAAGATGATCATTGTGTGCCGGGTGAACGGAGTTTGGATACGAGTGAAGCTCTTCTTCTCTTCTGGGTACGACCTTCTGAACAACTTCATCAACTCAATCTACTCGACTTTCATGTCTGCCAAGTCCAAGGCTGTCAACCTCTTCGATTCTCTCAAGCAAATCGTCATCTCCACCAGGTTTCAGATCACCATGTTCGCTCAGAACAGCTGGAAGACCGTGACGATGCGGATTGATCGTTATTCCGCGTACCTTCCCTTCATCCAAAAGCAGAATCAGCCTGCTGCGATCGAAGAGCAAGAGCAAGAGCAAGAGCAAGAAAGCATGCCCAGTCCGGTTTCCTCCCAGATCACAATCCGCAGCAATGGCCCAGCCTCGTCGCAGAATCTCATTGTTGAGGACATTATGTCTCAGAGGTTCGGGAGATCCCAGGTTGTTTCTTCCTCTCTTCTCCTCCTCAACTTACTCCTTCACTTGCTAGCAGGCAGGAGCAACGAAGCTCGAGCAAGCCTCTGACTTGCCAGCCACCAGCAGTCACGAGACAGCCTCCCGCTCGTCTCCTGCCAGCCTCACCCCCAGTGACATGATGATGGCGATCTCTCCGGCCCTCCGGCTCAACGTCTCATCTCTCTGCAACTCGAGCACCGAGGCTGAGGCCTATGAAAACCCTCCCCCCCTCGAGAGCGAGCCGCAAGAGCTCGACGAGGCCCCCGTGTTCAACGCCGAGAGGAGGGGCGGCCTGTGGGTTCCGAGCCCGATCATCTCTGAGCGCAAGTCCCACACGGATAGCGCGAAGAAGCTGAAGAGGGAGGAGGGAGACGAAGACGAGGCAGTGAGGAGCTGCTGGCATGCGAGAGGAGAGCTGACACTTGACCGCAGGGCGACCAGGCCGATGAGAACACTTTTACTCAACGACCTATCAAGTTCAAAATCCAGGTGAATGCTCGCGGGGAGCCTGCGGTCCTGAAGGATCTAAACGACGCAGGCAAGCGGAAACTCAAAGACATCAAGAAAGAAGAAGGGCAAAACTTCCTCAAAGGCACAGGAGCCTATTCAGGTCTTCAACTTCTAGAGCCTTGAAGACTACGGAAGGCCTGTCGTTGAAGCGAGTCGACGTGTCAGTGCTGTACTGACAGTTGTCAGACCTTTTTTTGTGACGGCATGATGAGTAGCGGTCACGTTGGTCATCATGCTCGCGCTTCGCATCAGTAAAGATTGACCAGCAATTGACCCTGTAGCCAAGAGGTCCTTCTCCTCCATCCTCTGCCTGTTCGTTTGTGACGTCGAGCATGAGCTACCATGCCCTCACTGTTTGTGACTGACAACGATGGACCGAATGACGAGACACACGTTGGTTCTCTTCTCTTCCACTCTCTTTTCTCCCTATCATCTGCCAAACGAGTTGCTGATCACATAGCCACGACGACCTCCACCCCGGAATGGACGTTGCTGTGTACCATCTGCCTGCGCCTGGTATCCCAGAACTTTACGCTTCAGCTCATCTCTGTCCTCAGCCATGGCGTTTCCTCTCTCCAGCGACGTTGATGCGATTGTGGTGTCCAAGGGAACTGCGAGCTCCTTGGTGGACGGCTTGTTGCCCTTCTTGGTCAGAAGTTTGAAGAGAACCTGAGACTCTCCGTCTTGCTTGACAATCTTAGGATGCTCGCTGCTGCTATCCGACGATGTGAGGTCGAAAGGAATGCCCAGGTCAAGTTGTCTCCTGCGAGCTCCCCCGCTCGCCGCTCGGTTCTCCTGCAACATCTTCTGGAACTCAGCATCGAAGGCCTCGTCCTCGAGCGAGCGTTGTGTGGCCTGAGGCCGCCAGTGAACGACAACTTCTTCATCATCAGCCTGCATGCAGATGTTAGATGGTGACAAGAGAACATCTGCCTGAACCTGTTCGTCCTTGTAGTCAAATGCATCGTCCTCCTCAGCATCGTCCTCCACTCGCTGCTCCCCATCATTGTCATCACTGTCCTCTCCTGCTCTGTCGTGCTCCTCCTCATCCTCAGATTCTCCTCCCTCGTTTTCTCCGGATTCAACGGGTTCATCTTTGGTCGTGGGCTTAACTTCCAGTGCCAGCAGACCTCTCAGGCGGCTCATTTTCATGTCGTTCTCCAGTCGCGCGATGTTCGCGTCGGCTGCTTCCACGTTGTCGAGACGCTTCAGGTCTGGTCGAAGGGACTCGAAGGTGTCGGATACCGTGAACTCCACGTCCATAGTCAGCGAAGTTTTCCCCAGCAAGTATCGTTGGAAGTGAGCAAGAAAGAGGTCAAGCCGCTTCTTGGGGATTCCTCGATCGAAATAATGGCCTGAAGTATCCAACAAGGAGCATACCAGCCTCACTCGGAAGAAGTCGGAGGGCGAGTCGGGCAAGTAGCCTGTTCTTTCTGACCCTGACGAGATGAAGGTGTAGAGCGCATCAAAGATGATCGAAGAGTCCACAACGAGGTCATTGTACAATTCTCCGAGGAGTTTGACAAGTCCTAGCAGTCGCTGCTGCTTGCTGAATTCATTAGCTTGCAGCAGGTATCTCATTTCTGACAGAAGGTCATCGGCGACGTAGACCGCCAATGTGGAATGGTAAGAAGTCAGGCCCGAGATCAACGAGGCCAGCAGGTAGATCTGGTTGTATTTCATTTTTTGCACCTTGAGCAGGCATTTGATGAGGTATGACTCGTTCTGAAAGAAAAATGTCAGGATCAAATGGATTCCGAAAGCATCATTGACAATTTCACCTCCTTCCAATCGAGCTTTCTCAGTTGCTTCTTGACAAATTCCAGCGTGCTCTTAGAGAGTTTCGAGAAGAGAAGATGTCTGATGTATTCCTGAACAGCAGGGCGTTGCTTTCTTTGGGCACGAGCAGATCTTTCAGGCGGTCGACACAAGTAATATGCGTTCTCAACCATCGTGTCCAGTCGGCTGTAGAGAAATGTCACAACTCTTCTATTTGGAATAGGCAAGTGGAAACCTGTCCAAGTTCTTTGCGTTCTTTAAGCGCATCATAGTATTGAGCATGTTCTTCGTTCGTTCGTGTGTTGTTTTGGTTCTGTATAAGAATCGTCCACAGACCTTTACGATAATTTGTTAGCTCGACAGCATTTTCATCCTTCATTCACCTCCAGAAGGTTACAAGCCAATTCAATGTTCTGATATGCGAAGTCGTCGATAAAAGCTTGCAGGCAGCTAAAGATCGCAAGCGGCTTTGCCACCTTGAACTTCAATAGTTCTCCTTGAAAACGCACATTGCGAACCTGGAGAAACAATTCACCGAGGTAATTTCACCCAGTCGACATTGATACCTTTGATTCGATATTGGATTCTGATTTATACTTCATGAACTCATTGAATTCTTGCTCGAGCATCTGAGAAAGCATTTGTCCAATATCTGATGAATTGTCAGATTATCTTACTCCAATCACTCTCTCGCACCTGGAAAAGCTGGTGCCAACACAGCAACAAACCGGGCGTAGTAAGGAATCAGCGATAACGCTGTCCTTGGGACGTTGTAGAGTGCCCGAGCCAGTTTTCTTCTATTCAATTTGTTGTTTTGCGAACAGAATGTCTGA
Source organism: Guillardia theta CCMP2712 (assembly GCF_000315625.1). Taxonomy (NCBI): domain Eukaryota; class Cryptophyceae; order Pyrenomonadales; family Geminigeraceae; genus Guillardia; species Guillardia theta. Next base: position 466,261 of record NW_005434662.1, read on the forward strand.
GCAGCTTGATCGATGAGATCTCTACTTTGACAAGTTGCCAAGTGAGCGAGAAATTCTTCCCACTTGGCTTTCTCAGCAGCATTTACGTCCTCCTCCTTGTCCTCCTCTTGATTGGCCGTGTCGGGTTGTGTACTAGTCTCGCTGGATTCCTTACTGGGCTCTCCACTGGAGCTGTCTGCTGCTGGCTTGCTGGCTTCCTCGCCACCTTCAGTTGCATTTTCACTTGAACTCTTTAACTTGGTGGCCTCGACATCACTGTTCAAACTTGGTACCAAGTCAAAAATGTTCGGCAGATCTTCATAGAAATCTCGCGTATCCATGTCCTCGAAGACATTGTCTTCGAAATTCTCTTCTTCCCGTTCGCGCTGGGTCCCAACGACAAAAGCTCCTCCTCCCAATCGAGTTGTGTCCTCCGGGTCTTTGGGCAACTCAGGCATCTCCACCTGAAGTGCTTCGGAGAGAGTCTTTGTGTTGCTCAGCGCCTTTTCAAGATCAGCTCGTTTTTTCTCTGTCGCTTTCATGCAATCTTCAGGTAAATCACCTCGGAGAGTCAGCTGCCTGCGATTTTCCTTTTCTTGCTGTTTCAATGAGGAATGCATTTCAAACAACACGCTGACTGTGCTCTCGTAGTACTCCTTGAGGATGCTGAAAAGCTCTTCTCGATGTTCATCAGAAATCACAGGGCTTTCAGTCGGTTCTACAGAGTTAACCTCTTCCTCCAGCAATGTAAGCAAATCGTCATCTTCACCAGATTTTCGTTCTCTTCAGCATCAGTGATCTGCATTGACTGCATTGAAGTAGCAACGGCTTCAACAGGAGCTTCAGCATTTTCGGGTGTGATTCCTTCAGGTTCGACACACTCAGCATCCTTCTCTAGCGAGCCCATGGCCTCTTCTGCGGGCTCACCAGGTTCTTCAGGCGATTCTTGCATGTCGTTGTCAGTTGTCTCTCTCGTTGGTTGAGAAGCGTCATTTTCAGCTTTTCGTTTCTGATATTCCTCGAGCATACCATCAGCCTCCATCTGCCATTGAGGGCGTAGATTGAGCAAGTCATCAGCTGCGTATTTCACGAATCCAGAGACAATGCTGAACAATGTTGCCCCGGCATCTAGTTGCTGAGCTTGCAACTCTTGCGCGATAAGCTCCTTCAGCGCCGAGATGAGAATGGAACCATCTGTGTAAACTCCAGCAACAAGAAGCTCAGTCAAGAGCCTCAACATAGTCCTGCGTTTGGTGAGGCGATCTTTCCTATCTGATTCCGAGTCCACAGTGGCCGAGTCCTTTCTTACCGGCTGAAAGATTGAGCTCAACTTGGGAATCAATTGTTTGGTGAAATCTGCATAACGCTGGTGAAGCACCGATACGACTTGGACCATTGCTGGGACATCGTTACTCTTGATCTTGGAGTCCGAAACTGCGTCAACACACTCGCTGATGAATTTGCTCATGTTGATCTGCTTGATCCCAGAGACAATGCTGTCCTTGTTCTCCAGCGACACCATCTTCAACTTCTTGATGATTGCCTCATTCTTCTTGATCGATGCATCCAATAATTTGAGATTGACGTCCAAACGAGCATTTGCCGCATTCAAGTTGGCGGATCGAGTGTCATTCTTTGCCCTCTGTGCTTGCTTCACCTCGATGATTTTTCGTGAAGATCAGAGATTGCCTTTCTCCGCCTCAGCCGTTCTTCTTCGGCTTGCTTCCTTTGTCGCTCGAGCTCTTCCTGCCTTCTGGCGAGCTCCTCAGCCTCTTTCCTCGCTGCCTCCTCCTGCCTCAGTCGCTCCTTTTCTTCTTCTTGCTTCTGCTTCTCGACAGGATCCTGCGGCGGCTTCCTTCCCCCCCGTCCTTGACCCGATCCTCCTCTGCTCCGACCGCCTCGTGCAACCTTGCCCCTGTTTGACGGTGCTGGGTTGGGACCCTCCCGGCCCCCCTCACCATCCGGAGGAGCTCTTGCAGCTCCACGACCCCGGGCACCGGACATAGCGCCGAGGAAGTATCTGAGAACGACATGGTCAATCCAAGCTCTGACTTGCACACTGCAACTCAAAGGCCATGTCCTATAACGTCGCGTGCAACACACCACCTACACTTCACGCAACACTGCACTACTGGGCCGGAAGATAACATCACGACTGAATTTTACCATGTGCGAGCTTACTCTGATTGTCTGATATCAATTCCTATTTCCTTGTCCTCCCAAAAACTCAATCATTCTTTCATCTCGTCTTCCTCTTGCACGAATAACCCTTCCATCACTCTACCATCTTAAGGTTCCATGGAACTTCACGAACCCTGCATGAAGCTCTGAACAAACCAGCTCATAGCTTGTGCAAGATGGTGCAAAATCATCACAACAACAACCTGTCACCGTGCCTCGTCCTCTCCATCAACAAGCCCCCTTCCTCCGGCGAAGGAAATTTGCTTCGCACACAGCATCTCGTGCTGCTGAACCTTGTAACTTCATAAGGCTTGATCTAGCACAGCTCTCAGTTTCAGCACGTGACATCCTCCATCCTCGTGCATCATGACTACTTCTTCCCTTCCTCGTCTCTCTCGCTCCAGCTCGCCATTCTTCCTCCTCAAACTTTCTCCCTTGTGCGGCCAGCATGACCTGTCCCCGCAGGTCCTGCCACTGCCGCTAACCACCCCGTGATATTCCTTGCCTTACCCCCATGTGCCACCCTACCATCAGGGCTGACTCGACCACCCCGTGCTCCCGTTCATTCCACATTTTGCACCCACCCCCTTTAGCTTGTCTCCTAACCTTTAGAGGGTCTACTACCTTCGATGTGTTTATGGACGCCCCTTGGGGGTACTCCATTAGGACCCCTACCCCCCCAGGATGTGAACGATCAAGGGCAAGTGCGAGAGCGAGAGCAAGGAGCAAGTGCGAGAGCGAGAGAGGAGAGAGGAGAGAGGAGAGAGAGAGAGAGAGAGAGAGAGAGAGAGAGAGAGAGAGAGAGAGAGAGAGAGAGAGAGAGAGAGAGAGAGAGAGAGAGGGGAGAGAGAGGAGAGGGCTCGAAGAGGGCTCTCCTGGTCGTCTCGGGTCAAGTAAAGGAGATACTTTCATTCAAAGGAAAAAATTACATGGCTACGATGACCTACATCTTATTATTCACATTAAAAACAGACCAGTCACATGTTGCCGAGCCGAACCATCACTTATCCTCACCCTGCCTTCCCACTGTCCGTCAACCATGCCGCTCGTACACAAAGTTGCTCTCAGGCATCGGCACTGTGCTCCCCGAATGGAGAGGGGAGGGTGGATTGTTGGAGTTCCTTGCCATCAGAACTGGCGTCTGACCTGCAGAGGGAGTGCGGGACGACTCCATGATCATGTCAAAGGCTCCAGATATGGAGTTTCCTTGGTTAAAATGTCAGGAGGAGGACCATGGAGCAGCGAGCACGGAACCTGAGGCTGACGTAGAGGACCCTGACGTCCGGAACCACGGCAGATCGAAAGATGCTGAATTGCGGAAAGATCTCTTTTCTGAAACTCCTTTCGTCCACTCCCGCCCTCTTGTTGACATGAATTTGGCCCGTAGCTGCGAGGCAGAGGGCAGGCAAACATTAGTCGCGCATGGCAGCAAGGGGGTGATGGGGGTACCTGACGGGTTAACTGCTTCTTCTTTAGCAACCTTCGGTTTCTCACCTGAGGATGGGTCAGTCAGAGCGAGGGCGCGCTGACCCTCAGACCTTCTGCAGTTGAGAATGCTCCCGGAATATGTCATTGAATGTCGAAGAGATCACTAGATTTCAATCAGCCCCCACCCGCGCAAATTCTGAGAGAGTACCAGAAATAGGAAGAGCGACCATCACTACTCCCAAGATCGCACATATGCTTCCAAATAACTTTCCCACACCAGTTTGCGGGACCATGTCCCCAAATCCTGCAAAATCTGTCATAATCCGCGCGAGCGTTCCTCAAGAAGCCACAAGTTACAGGGAATCACATATCAGCTTACCAACAGTAGTGATGGTGACGATAGCCCACCACATCGTATCAGGTATTGATCTTGCAGGGAGTCATGGATTTCGCGAGTGTATGCATGGGCTACTCACAAGAAAGAATCGCTGTGGGGATAGACAGACGTGTTGTCCATTTCCGAATAATAAAGTAGGGCTGCATCAACCGTTAACAAGAAGTTGGAACTTCCAAGGCGCCAAATCACGGAGCAGAGAAATGGTGACCAGGTGAACTCACCTGAAAACAACAAGGAAAATACAACCATGCAGAAGAGTAGAAGACCCTGGACACAAGATGTCAAAGTGTGCTTCGGGGAGAGCATCTCGTTACCAATTCCGAGCGGCACGCAGCGGCAGTCTTCCATAACACAATGAGGCCATCCGAGTGCCTCGTAAGCTTGAAGATTCTGCATAGTCACACACTTGTTAGCATGGCAATGAAAGCATGTCACTCCACACCTCAGGACCCGCAAGACCCGAACTAATTTTGTTCCACCAATCCCTCTCGCATCTGATCCGACAGAATCAGACAGAGCGGCTTTAAAAATAACCTTCCAAAAAGTACATGACCAACGATGGTAATATTGCAACGACGTCCAAAATATTCAGTAGGTCCTTTAGGAAGGCAACCTAGGCAACCTTGTCTACGTTGACTATGAATCTGCAGAGGTTATGAAGGCAAGGAAAGGGAAAGGGAAAGGGAAAGGGAAAGGGAAAGGGAAAGGGAAAGGGAAAGGGAAAGGGAAATGGAAAGGGAAAGAAACAAAAACAGAACAGTTAGATGGAATTAGACGAGGGAGAGCAAGAGACCTTAGCAGAAATTCCACGAGGAAGTACATCACAAACGAGAAATCCATCTGCCTCACGATGTTCATGCTCATCTGGGAACGATCATTTGTAAGACTCGAGTCTACAACTTTGGAGAAGGGCAAAACACGACGAAATAGAGTGAACCAGCATAAAATTTTGCAAGCATGAACCAAGGAGAGAGCTATACCGGACTAGATTCGACCTCTGGTATAGTTTCTATGCACACAAGGACAACAGAGGATATTATCTAGAGAATTTTCGTTAGCTACTATAAAATAGAACGAGGATCCGAGATTTCTTACCAGCACAAGGGAGACCAAAGAAAGAAGCCAAGCTCTGATTGAAGACGAAGGCTCCTCCAACAGTATGAACAGCCTATTCCAGCAATGAGTGATAGAGCTCTCATCACCCGTTGGTGATCTCACTTGCGGCGCAATCCCCTTTTTGGTTTACCAGGACGTTCAGCGATTTTGTCTGTGTCGTATCGTGCTAGCATTTCTTTGATGCCCTGAATGAGAGAAATCAGCATAAGAAAAAGGTTCAAGAATAACAATTCACCGGTATGTCTGCCCTGTGCATCGAAAAATGCTGCAGTTCATTAATCCACGTTTCGGGAGCAAGATGAGGTGGCTAAACAACAAGGTCAAGGAAAGGTTCACCAGGTTCAAAAATGCTCAAATCTTACTCGGAGAGGCAAGACACCTTCCCTGTAAGAATTCAATATTTCCACAAATGCTAATGGATGGCGATCGAGAATCAACTGGATCAGACAAGTCAAATACCACGATAAGCAAACAAACTGATAACCTTCTCTTGATTGAACAGCACACCCGATGGTTCAGTCACTAGACTGGTCAACAAGGTTCCTACAAGTACGATGACAAGCATGTATGTCACCCTCAAATAAAAAAGTACCAGGATATCGTCGCAGGGTCCTTTCATATGTCACATTGATCAACCCTCCACAGATAATTGTAATCTTCCGTCCCTTCCCTTGGTTTGCCATCAACTGATAAATTGAGAATGAAAAAGATGAGCAGATCAGGAGGACATTCAACTTTCGAAAGTGCTCAACATACCTTCTCTTTAACTCCTAGCAGCACAGAGGTCCAATTCCGCACACAATTTTCAGAAGGGGAAGGCGAACCAATTCGTTTTTCCTCCGAGTAGCATGACCACCGACGCATGACCGGATCTGAGTTGGGTTGTTGAGGCAAAATGGCTTCCTCCGACCTTTGTTCATCTGGGTTGGACGCCCAACTTGGAATCCTCACTTCCATGATGTCCAACCACTCGGAAATCCCTGATTTTGAGTTTGTTGTGTCGTCTACCACTCCCTTTGAATTATCACTCTCCACCCCATCGTCCTTCTCTGATCGTGAATTTTGACCCTGTCCCCAAGAGAGAGGGCCGGTCACCCTGGAAGCGAGAAGACACCATCAGTTTCCAGCAACAAACAAAAGACCTGTTGGTCCCAGCAAACCTGGATGAAGCCGAGGTCGGTGAAGGAACGCGTCCGTTAGCATGCTGCGGACCGTCCGCGGGCTCTTCATCCGCGGACATAGGTTTTGAGTTCGATTTCAGTTCCCAGTTGCGATGCAATGATAGCTTCCTCATTGGAAATGAATTGGATCTTTCCATCGCCGGGAAATCCATCTCGGCGTCTGCTAGCGAGTCGTTGATGATCAGCTTCTCTCCCAGAGTGTCAGCATGCAAGTATTCTCGTTCTCCATCATCGAGTGTGATCTGAGCTGTAGCTGTGGGGTTACTGGAATGAGCAATTGCATCTAACACCTTTTCTTGGGATTTGTTTTTCAGAACATCACCATTGAGAGCTGGGATCAGGGCCTCAAACGAGTATCTCCTCGGAGGGAAGGAATTGAGGCGTGCTCTTCTTACTCCGTCCTCCTGACTTTCAGATAAAATGTCAGGAGGACGATGGCTCGCCATGGGTGCACCGAGGAGGGCTAATGCTTCACTTGGAGCATGGATTGCAATATTTAACGGAAATCATTTCCAGCAGTTTGTGATTGACTCTATTGACCTCCAATCTGATATGCACAGTCTGAGCACTGCTTGGGTTCAAAGCACCAGTCATGCATAGGAACTCTGAGCTTCATAGGCTGCGATCCGATAAAGTGACGTGTGCGTCGCTTCAAGTTTCAATAGACTGCAGGATAGGTAGGGTTGTTTGAAATAAGAAAACGCACACCTCCTCACAAGACGAAGATGTTCTCACGTTCTCATCCCCTCCTCCATACCCAACACTATAATGAGCTCAATATTCGCATCCTCATCTTCACTCCCCTCCTTCTTTCGCACTCCCCAGCACCGCCGCTGCTAGTGCAGGGCCTCGACATGTTCGAAGATTTAGAGAGTGATTGTAAAAGGGTTTTATGAGATAATGTATTATAGATAAAAAGTTATAGAATAACATCTGGTACTCTGACCGCGATCCTTATAGATCGAGGTATCGCTCTGGACAGTATTGACAAATGAGGATGGGCTTACTTTTGTACCATAAAATATTTTCGACTTTTAACAATAAATTGTACCCAGCCCCTACCTCCCCAACATCATGGATAAAGTTGCATGATTGGTAGGGTACTCATCGAGGCTAAAATAACAACTTGTACAGAAAAAGTCTGGAAGTTGTAAAAAGATGATAGTGAAAAATACATATATATATATCTATAATTTAATCTTAAAAATGTTCTCAGCCAAATTGGCCCCCCGGACCCTCCCGTTGGACTGTTCATGACCCACCCCACAAGAGGACAACCCTGACCCTCCTGATAGCGATTTCCGTCCCCTACGTCCACTACCCCCCTTATCGCCCCTTGGCACCCCCAATTAAACGTTAACCTACAGGCCCCCGGAGGGGTATTTCGGTGGCCCTTGGAATCATTGACCCACCCCCTTCTCCTGAGTATCCAAACGTATCCCAGGAGGGGTACAAGGTTGTGATGTAAAGCCACCCGGATGAGTGAGCACGATGTAACACAAGACCGTTACTACTATAACTTTATTATCTCATAAATGTAACGGTCAGTCGCAACTGGCAGGTTCAGTCTTTTGTAACGTTGCAACTGAGACATAACTGTCACTCCAAGGGGCACGATGCTGCAGTGGAGGGTGGGCGAGGGGAGAGCAGTAGAAGTGCGGCAAGGAGCCGTACAAGATACGGTGAGGTCAGAAAGCTCGAGACATGTTGGTTGGATGGAGCCGCCAGCTAGACGCATCTTCAGGTCCAGGAAATCTGTCATGCTGGCCGACCAGCAGTAGAAGAGACAAGTGTAGATGAGGTAGAATTGATCGGATATCGCAGATGGATCGTAAGGTGAAGGATGAAGAGGGGAATGGAATCGTGTGTTGTTCAAAGTTGATGGTTTTGCGCTCCGTGTCTCGATGTGAGCCGGTGCATCTCATCCATTGTGACATATGAGGGTGGAAGTGACCCGAAGCAACTGTTTTCCTCTCCTGACGAAGTTGATGAGACGATCTCGTTGAGTGTTTGTCTTTCAGGTTTGTGAGCGACCTCCGGAACAATGAGGGGCCCCAGTCGTTGGCCCGGCTCACTGGCTTGCATCAGCCTGGTGGTTGCCGTGGTGACAATTTGTATCATTCCGTACGCGAGGAAGGAGAATGTTCCGGTCGAGATGACGGCGAACAACTTCCAGAAGGGTGCGAGAGCAGCCGAGTTGAGATTTCATCGCACCTTTCAGCTGGCAACGAGGGACAAGGAGGAGTACAGGAAGCAATCGCGGCTGGCAAAGAAAGATTCGATGCTTGCAACTTCATTCCACAAGGCCTCTCAGAAGCTCTCCAGTAACGCTGTCAAGCTGCATGAGGAATCCGAATCCAACAATCTGAAGCTAAAGGAGGACTACAAGGAGATATCCAGGGACATGCGACGCCTTCAAGTGCAAAGGAGTGCCCTGGGTCTGGCTAGAAGACAAGTCGAAAAGGAGGAAGCGCTGAACAAATTCATGGAGGCATCAATCCCCCACGTGCAGACAGAATTAAAATATGTCGATGGAAAGATGGACGATTTGCGTCGTGCGAAGGGTTTGATTGAGAAGGAGCTGAAGAAGGGTATCCAAGAAGATCATGCTGCTCGAGTCCTCGCAGACAAGTCACGGGTTGAGCTGGATCGTTATCAACAGCAGGCAGTTCATGCTCGCCAAGAAATGAATGAAGCCAACACAAGAAAAGCCATTCTCCTGTCTCAAGCCAAGGTAGCGAGCAAAAAGGCTCGTTTCCTCCAGGCAATGGCTGGCCATTCACAGGGCAAAGCTAATGAGGGAGAGATCGAAGGTCTGGCAAATAGATACGAGCTAGAAGCATCATCTCTGAAACACAAAGCTTCAGAGAGCAGCAAGGTGGCCTCCTTGTGGGATGCGAAGGCGAAAGAGTCTCTCACTTACCTCACTATGCTGATGGACAACGCCAAATCTGCTGCTTCTTATGTGGAAGATGTAAGGGGGCTTGGAAGTAAGATGATGCTGGAGCACAAGGAGGAAAAAGAGCTCGCGCATGAAAAAGCAAGGTTGTTGCGAAGATTGAGGGACGAGAAGAAAGAAGAAGACAAAGCTCTGGAGCGATTGCACCTGAGCAAGAAAGCTTTGCAGATTGGTGAGAAGAAGACAGAAGATAGTGAGAAACGATTGAAGGCGATAGAGAGGAACTATCAAGCCTTGGGAGAAGAAGATGCAGACAAGGACAAGCATGCGAGGATCTATCTTCAAAAGGCTTGGTTGGATGACAGACAGGCAAGGGACCTAGGAGCTGCCGCTCAGATGCACCAGAACGCAGCCTTGGTAACTTTGTCATTGACTTTATGTTAAGCTGACTCTTGCCAGGAATTGTCAAGTGCTTCAAGAGCTGAGGCGACAGAAGGAAAGGCACTGGTGCAGGAAGCTCGCGACCTTCTCAAGTTTTCCAAGTATAACGGGGAAGCCAAGAAGGAGCATGAGGAATTGAAAACTTTAAGTGGAAGGAGAGACCATGTCTCTTCTGTTATTGGTTGGTGACGACACTTGTAAATGTTACAACTACTGGTCTCATTGGAACTTCCTTTCCCTTACTTCTCTCAAAACCTACTTCACATGAAGGCCATTGAACCCCTGAAGATTCTTCAGCATTAATGATAATGTCTCCTCACTTCTTTCGGCTTGAAATCCTGACAGTGCAAAGTTCCATCTTCGCAAGAAAAAGAAGGAAAACAACAACCTGCAAGTCCTGCTGCCTCTGTACTTGTTTCGCCACTTTCGCCGCCCACTCCTCCCGGCATTCCTTGTTCGCCTGCCATTGGATCAACGAGAGGTGCAACTTGCACGTGCAGTCTCACTTCCAGCTGCCTTCTGCTTCGAATCGCTCTCATCTTGAAGTAGACAGTCAACCGGAGACAGGTCCCTTAAACAGTACTGACCTCCTTCTGAGTCTCAAGGAGAGGCTTGATGTTCTTGAGCATCTCTTCCATAGCCTGTTCAAAAAAATTGTCCCAGTGACCTCTCATACCTAGCAGGACTCTATCGTTCTATCTCTCATACCCGCTGCAAGACTTTGCGCCAGTTCCTGTGCGAGAAGATGCTGGCAAGTTGCGACAGGTCAGCATGGCACCTGTGATACAACCACGAGTACCTTGCTCCTTTGGCCCTTCTTGTGATTGCAAGGATCTCAATCCAAACGTCCCCGTCCCGGTCTGCCTTCTCGTCTTCCATCGTGACTTCAAATTTCAATTCTCCCTCGAAATTGTTTCCCCTGCCAGATGTCAACGAACCGTTCATGACTGCTCCCATTGCTCACATCAGGGTGCTGCAGCCCATCGACCAAGTGAGCGTCTCTCCTTTGTTAGAGGCGTCGGACGCGGTTGATGTTGCGTTTGATTGGTCCTGAGCTTCAGCCCTCGGCAGGGGATCACAGTGAGACATCTGGGCATACCATGTGATCTCAGTTTGCCGCAGCGACAAGCAAGAGAGGCATTCACCCTCCATGGCAAGACAGCATAGCCGAGTCTGGTCTTGATCGTAATAGCAAGATTGTCGCGTTGAATCTTCTCAGGCACGAGAGCTTGCTGAGTTGCTAAATGTGCGCTGGCGCAACAACCCAACGGTCATGATCAGAAGCATCCGAGGAGAAACAAACCCGAGCCAATCAACCGTGTCCAACACCCGCAGCGACTTGACGGCATGGCAAGATTCGACAAAATCATCGTACCCGTGACCAACCTGACACAAAGCAAGAGAGTCAAGAGTTCACAAGACCTCTACGGTCAGCCGCACAAACCTTCATCTTCTTCTTGAAGCACGAGAACCCAGGTGGAACTTGCGATTTCATCGTCAGGCCGCTCAGCTCATGATTGATCGGCAGGTTCGTCAACGTGGGCAAGAACTCGTTCTTCATGTATTTTGCATTCGGTCGGAGGAAGGTCATAGTTGGATATTGGCTCTGAATGATCACCGGCCAACCCCCTTGCACTTTCTTTCTCAGACTGTACGCCATATATCCTGCTGCTCCTGCTGACAGTACGTAGCTAGCCTCCTTTGGATTCCTCCAGATCGCGCCTCCGATGCCTGCAACAATGCCCATCACGCCCACGCTCCTCCTGCTGTCGCCGGCTTCAGTGGTCTTCCCCTGGGCCTCGCGTGCTCTCTTTGAGAATGGAGCGATGGGTTCGTCAGAGCCTGGCGTCCACTTTATGTCAACCTGGAAGGAACGTGAGGAGGATCACATATCTTCCTCGTGCCCGCTCACCATGGCCAGGCAGCCTCGCAGCCTTCGGCTGGACTGATGGAGATGTTGAATGGTCGAATCAGCCGGAAGAAAGCCTCCACATAACAAAGTGCCGAGAAGAAGCTTCTGAATTAAAGCCATGCCGATCTAGGAACCCTTCAAGACCTGTCAAGACGTTTCAATGTCAAGATTTCATCACCAAAGAATGATCGCTGCCGCCTGTTCTGCATTTCGACCGAACCGTAGTCTTGGATTCGTGTACCGCTTTTCTAGTCCATGCAACTGACATTCTGGACCCATCATTCCAACACTTACACACGTTCTGATACGTATACACCTTCTTTCTCTCTCTCTCTCTTTCTCTCTCTCACTGACCTTCCCCTGTTTGTTATCTCCTCACTCTTCCTCGTCCTCGTCTTTCAATTTTCTCTTTCGGAAGTTTCTCAACCTCTCTCCCTCGGTCTTCAGGCACTATCTTTGCTCTTCCCGTTTGCTGCCGCCTCTATGTGCCATCCGCCACCTCCTTCTTCCTCTGTACAATCTTCGTATCAGCATTCCTCTTGTATTATCACCCTTTTCCTTCCTCCGCACTCACGCCTTGGGGCTCTCCTACCCTCCCTGCATGCTTTCTCGATCGCTCTAGTCGCATGCAGAGTCGCATGGACCATGAGATGGGGAATGAGGGCGATGAGAACGGGGGCCCGGTCACCGGGTGCAAGACCGTACCGTACTACGGTACGTTCAGTGCCGCGGTACCCGTCATGACAGCCTGTCGACCGAGCAGCATCATTGTGATGTACGGTCACTAAGTCAAGTTCAGTCATTAGATGGTACAGACAAGCACAGGATTACACCATTCATATACCCGAGTCAGAGGACAAGCTGTACAGACAAGTACAGGATTACACCGCTCAGTGGGCAAGGCGGAAGCTAGATCACTACTACTATAATGATTAGACTCTCAGCGAGACTGTACAGACAAGTACAGGATTACACCATTCATGCACCCGAGTCAGAGGACAAGGCGGAAGCTAGATATACTATGCTATGGTCAGAGTGTGGCCTGAGCCTCGGACCGTCTCATCATCCGACCGACACTGACTGAAATATTTCTCTGCAGCGCTTTCAACAAATAGAAAACCCGAACGAGGTTCGAGTTGCCAGATTGAGTCCTCCTGCCCGTTAAAATTCTCCAAGTCCTTTACAGTTCCAAAAGCTTTTCTGCGCTCTGTAGGAAACGGGTAAGGGCCCGGCAAGTCGAACTCAGGGGGCAGTTGCTAGTGAACGACAAGCAACGGAATGAAATTACCTTCCGAATGCCGGAAGCTATCTTCCAGAATGATCTTCGAGGGCTTTCACCTTCATCCTCGGCCTTAAACTGCGAGTCAAGCTCAGTCAGAGCAACGGTAGGACGCCATCAATCTTGGCTATCACCCGCATTGCTGCTTCTTTCTTGACGTTCACAGTTCCATTCTTCCACATCTCAAGGATCTGGGGTTCTGTTCCATATGTTCCCGAGCTCATACCAATGTCTACTCTCCAGACCGCGCCATCACACGCGCTATTTATCGTCTTGCTTTCTTGTATGGTGTGCCCGATCACCATGCGCCTGACATCTCCAGGAAGAGCTTTCAGAGTTGCGTTGAGAGTGGCGCATGTGCCTGCATCTATATGTGTCCCCCCGTATCGTCTCATCCATACCATGCTGTCAGGCGTGCTTGCTGCTGGCAACGGCAGTCCATCTTTCTCGCCGCGGAAAAAGGCTGATACTTCCTCATTGATCTTTTTCAACGCCTCTGACGGGTTCTCGTGTCCGATAATGTGATCAAGATCGATTCCAGCATGCACAAACAGAGTTTGCCCGACAATCAAAGCTGTTGTTCTTTCCTCAGCCAAGATTGTTCTTGATATCATGCCTCCAGGATGCAAAGCCATGTACCTGCTTAGACCGGCAGATCCAGACAGCCTGGAAGCTAATTCATGACATTGCAAGTTGCTAGCATGGCATTCGAGGGGCCCTTCATGTAAATCACAGAGATTTGCGTGAAACTCTTCTTCCGTTAAGGTTGAGTTGTTCATGCATTGCCTTTGCCATCGAAAGAAATTTTCCAAAGCTCCACGTGTCGCATATCTTGCTGTATGTGTAGACAAGATTTCATGGTTCCCTATCAATACGTGGAGAGCCCCTTCATGTTGGCGTGCCTGAACAGCAAGCTTGCGAAGGAGAGACAAGATTTGAAGCTCGTCATCCCCTCTATCAAGCTGATCTCCTACTTGGACAACTACAGTCTTGCCACCAACCCACTCGTCCCTCTCTGGATGCAAAACCTCTGCGAGTCTTAAAGCCCGTCGTGTTGCTACAATGTCTCCGTGGAGGTCTCCAATAGCTACCAGACGATCGGGTTGAGGTAGAGGGGTTCCATCAAGATGTGCCGCGATCCGATGTCGCTTATCCTTGTCGTCCTGCAAGCCAGCCAACTCCTGGATCGTGAGGGCCAGGACACAGACCATCAACAAACACCGCATGCTCATTTGAGACTACCACACACTACGATTTTTGCGTCTTGTCAACTATCTGCCAGAAGAAAATCCTGAGGGATAATCGGTGTCTTTAAACACTCAAAAGCCAAGGATCGTTCAGTTGTCGAATTTAACAAGATTCAATCTCTTCGAATGAATAGGGGTACTCCTTCGTATCAGCAAGCTCACTTCGCATGGCAACTCTCAACGGCTGATCGAGTCACAATCGTCACTATTCAGTTGGATGTCCTCCTTCTTCCCTTGAGTCGGTCTGAGCAGTATGTACTTCCTGCCTTCCCAGCATGGAGCGGCCACCCTACCCACCGTTGCCCTTTTGACCATCCAACTTTGACCACTGCCGGGCAGCCTGGGCACTCCGCCTCGCCGACCGGCCCCGGGCGGCCGCCGCGGGCCGCCGCCCTCAGGCCCCGGTCAGTACGGTGCTGAGACGGTGAATCCCGAGTCCAGTTCTTGCCATCTCGCGACAAAACCGAGATGTGAGCTACCGTATCCAACATTTCCTCCAACTTGGGGAGATGGGAGACCAGTGCTGAAACTAGAAGAAGGTGTTTCTCAGTTTTGAACACTCAGCCGAAGATGGTAACCGGCCGGCCCCCGGGCCGCGGGCCATGCCATCTGACAGTGATCGGGCCCGGCCCCGGAGTCCATTAGCCTGCAATTGCGCAAGTTCAAAATCCTCTACGTGATGATCTTCAGGGCCATGTTGGGCCGGGAAGATACGTTCTGCCTGGTGCCTGGAACGCCTTGCAACCGTTGGCAAGTTGCACGGCCCGGCAGCCTCGGAGGACCGCCCCGCGATCACACTCCTGAATCTTTGCCACTCTGATGATGAGCCGGGTGCTGAGGACCGTCGGCCGGCATTGCACTTCAGCCTGAGTCTCATGCCGCATCAGTCCATAGCCTGCGGGAGAAGATGGTGGCATCATACGGTACTTTGGACGCAGTGCGGCGCCTGGAGGTTAACTGGCAATCCATGAAGAAACTTGTCAGCTGCCAGATCGTGCGGTGAGGGGTAAACTGAGACAGAAGTTCATCAACCGGGTGGCCCGAATACTGCAGAACCGAGCCTCGGAAACTTCTCATCATGTGAGGGCTTGAGCCGTGAGCTCCGCCCCGCTGGGCGGGGATGACTTGAAAAGCACTACCACACGTCCCAGATAAATCAGGCGAGGGGATCCAGTCATTGACGCTCGGCATGATGAAGCTCCGCCAAGGAGGTGTATTCCGGAGGCTGTGCTGAGTGTCCAAGAAGGCCAAGCCTGCCCTCCTCGATTGTCCTCGTACTGATTTTTAACTTAACTTTGAGTAGAGGTCGGACTCAGCCGTAAATGATGATGTGTGGGGTTGACTAAAACTTTCCGAGCTGGGACGAGGAGCGACTCGGCCAGCAGTTTGTGCTGGGAATCATGGTGGAGTGCCGAGAGCAGCGTGAAGGGCAAGGAACGATGAGCGGGGTGGAAGGAGAAGTAACTTACTTCATTGATAGAGGAGGTGAAATTAGATGAAGTGGAGAAGATATGACTCAGAGCAAAAAGAATGAGAAGTAGGGAGAGAAAGATGCAGGAGTAGGAGAGGAAGGGGGGAGGAAGTTCAGAAGAGGGGAAAGGATTGGAGAAGGAAACTTGAAAGATTGAAATTCTTTCAGGTCTTCGAATTATGGAAGGAATGTTTGATTTTCGGCAAGACATTGTGCCAGCATCAGAATTACAGCAAACGTTGCCGGCTGCTGCAATAGGTGTCGAAGACAGATCTTCAACGATACTTCTCGACATTCCCAACGTGGGACGATACACACGCGATCCGACGGACATGGAGAAGAAGAGAGCCTGGAGCTCCGTGAGTGCACATGGACCTAGCAAGATTCTGCGACTTTCGCTCGCCCACCCTCTCCACAAGATCAATCAGTGTGTCATCGTTGAGATCCCTGCAATACCAGAACTTGGCAGCCTCATGCACTGTGATCCATCATGGGTAGACCATCAACTGTTGCATCATGTTTTGAGAAGCATGGCAACTCAGATGATTGCTTCAGACTTGGTCACTCAACAAGATATCTGCTTCTTGTTTTTTCACCGTGCTCTGGCTCTGCTGACGACAGAAAACTTAAGTGCGCTCGATGCCCTCTGGACAAACACGATGCTTGAAGAACCACGAGGTTTCATTGAAGATTTGATTCGAATCAATCGATTGACTTTCACACAGTAGAAAGTTTGAATCAAGAAGACATCTTTCAACAAACAATTGGGGTGATTTTGTTGATTGCTATACTGAGTTTTGAATGTTGAAACTTGGTTTAAGCCGAGAGAGAATCCTTACAAATATCAAGCCGTAATTTTTAAAACAGTGAGCTTGATTCCTGACCTGATTGTCATAATTTGAAATTGGTCAGATTTTTGACATCTTTGACATTTCGATACACTTTTGTGCTGATGCAATGAAACGGCAACAAATTTTAGAGGTGATGCGAAATTGAGTACATTCAAAAGATTGATAGCGATTGTCATGGAAGGGACTGGCGTTAACCAGCGGAGCCACAGTTGGAATGCTCGCAAAAGTTGACAGAAGGTGAGATCGATTCTGAAAAGTCGATCAACAAAACTTGACCTGTACCAGAGATGATCTGGAAGAAGAATTGATACAAACAAGGATAGAGACGGATATCATGGAAAAGGCCACAAGAAAGGTTTTATGTTCAAAATGCAAAACAAAGCGTGCAAGTATCAATCTAAATATCAGCATTGAATCAAGAACCGCATCGAACTTGATACGTGTCAAGACTAGCTCCCTCGGACAGTCTACAACCAGCCAATCGATCTCCAGACTCGGATTGTCAATTGGCCTGGAACACTCAAAGTCGACAAGCAGCAAAGCGATCAGCTTCAGTGACGAAATTGGTTTCACAACGAAAATAAATCTGAACACAGGTACAAATCTTGAAAGACCAAGTAATGCAACAGCCTTCAACGAATCGAGCAAGGGAGCAGGGCTCAGCCCATCCAGCACGGGACCAGGCTTCGGCTTATTCAGCACGGGAGCAGACTTCGGCTCGTCGAGCACGGGAACAGGCTTCGGCTTCGGCTTCAGCTCATCAAACACGAGAGCAAGCTCCGGCTTCGGCTCGTCGAGCACTGGAGCAGGCATCGGCTTCGGCTCGAGCACGGGAGCAAGCTCCGACTCGTCGAGCACGGGAGCAAGCTCCGGCTCGTCTAGCGCGGGAGGAGGCATCCGCTTCGGCTCGAGCACGGGAGCAGGCATCGGCTTCGGCTCGAGTACGGGAGCAGGCTGCAGCTCGACGAGCACAGGAGCAAGATCCGGCTCGTCGAGCACGGGAGCAGGCATCGCCGTCGGCTCGTCGAGCACGGGAGCAGGCATCGCCATCGGCTCGTCGAGCACGGGAGCAGGCACCGGCTTCGGTTTGTCGAGCACAGGAGGAGGCATCGGCTTCGACTCGTCGAGCACGGGAGCAGGCACCGGCTTCGGCTCGTCGAGCACGGGAGCAGGCATCCGCTTCGGCTCGTCGAGCACGGGAGCAGGCATCCGCTTCGGCTCGTCGAGCACGGGAGCAGGCACCGGCTTCGGCTCGTCGAGTACGGGAGCAGGCACCGGCGTCGGCTCGTTGAGCACGGGAGCAGGCACCGGCTTCGGCTCGAGCACGGGAGGAGGCGTCGGCTTCGGCTCGTCGAGCACAGGAGGAAACTTCGGCTTCGGCTCGAGCACGGTAGCAAGCTCCGGCTCGTCTAGCGCGGGAGCAGGCACCGGCTTCGGCTCGAGCACGGGAACAAACTTCGGCTTCGGCTTGTCGAGCACGGGAGCAGGCATCGGCTTCGGCTTGTCGAGCACGGGAGCAGGCATCCGCTTCGGCTCGTCGAGTACTGGAGCAGGCATCGGCTTCGGCTCGTCTAGCACAGGCATCGGCGTCGGCTCGTCGAGCACGGGAGCAGGCATCCGCCTCGGCTCGTCTAGCGCGGGAGGAAACTTCGGCTTCGGCTCGTCGAGCACGGGAGCAGGCACCGGCTCGTCGAGCACAGGAGCAGGCATCGGCTTCGGCTCGTCAAGCACAGGAGGAGGCACCGGCTTCGGCTCGTCAAGCACAGGAGGAGGCATCGGCTTCGGCTCGAGCACAGGAGCAGGCATCGGCGTCGGCTCGTCGAGCACGGGAGCAGGCATCCGCTTCGGCTCAAGCACGGTAGCAAGCTCCGGCTCGTCTAGCGCGGGAGGAAACTTCGGCTTCGGCTCGAGCACGGGAGCAGGCACCGGCTTCGGCTCGTCGAGTACAGGAGCAGGCATCGGCTTCGGCTCGTCGAGCACAGGAGCAGGCATCGGCGTCGGCTCGTCGAGCGCGGGAGGAGGCATCCGCTCGTCGAGCACGGGAGCAGGCATCGGCTTCGGCTCGTCGAGCACGGGAGGAGGCGTCGGCGTCGGCTCGTCGAGCACGGGAGCAGGCATCCGCTTCGGCTCGAGCACGGGAGGAAACTTCGGCTTCGGCTCGTCGAGTACTGGAGTAGGCATCGGCTTCGGCTCGTCGAGCGCGGGAGGAGGCATCGGCGTCGGCTCGAGCACGGTAGCAGGCATCGCCGTCGGCTTGTCGAGCACGGGAGCAGGCATCCGCTTCGGCTCGAGCTTGGTAGCAAGCTCCGGCTCGTCGAGCACGGGAGGAAACTTCGGCTTCGGCTCGAGTACGGGAGCAGGCATCGGCTTCGGCTTGTCGAGCACGGGAGCAGGCATCGGCTTCGGCTCGTCGAGCACAGGAGCAGGCATTGGCTTCGGCTCGTCTAGCACAGGCATCGGCTTCGGCTCGTCGAGCACGGGAGCAGGCATCGCCGTCGGCTCGAGCACGGGAGCAGGTACCGGCGTCGGCTCGTCGAGCACGGGAGGAGGCATCGGCTTCGGCTCGAGCACAGGAGCAGGCATCGGCGTCGGCTTGTCGAGCACGGGAGCAGGCATCCGCTTCGGCTCGTCGAGCACAGGAGCAGGCATCGGCTTCGGCTCGTCGAGCACGGGAGCAGGCATCGGCTTCGGCTTGTCGAGCACGGGAGCAGGCATCCGCTTCGGCTCGTCGAGCACAGGAGCAGGCATCGGCTTCGGCTCGTCGAGTACAGGAGGAGACATCGGCTTCGGCTCGTCTAGCACAGGCATCGGCTTCGGCTCGTCGAGCACGGGAGGAGGCATCCGCTTCGGCTCAAGCACGGTAGCAAGCTCCGGCTCGTCGAGCGCGGGAGGAAACTTCGGCTTCGGCTCGAGCACGGGAACAAACTTCGGCTTCGGCTCGAGCACGGGAACAAACTTCGGCTTCGGCTTGTCGAGCACGGGAACAAACTTCGGCTTCGGCTCGTCGAGTACGGGAGCAGGCATCGGCTTCGGCTCGTCGAGCACGGGTGCGGCGTTTGCAATTTCGAGTGGTTCTAGATGTGGTTGTGGTGGAGGGTTTGGTTTTAGCACTGAGAGCGCTCGAACGATCAAGAGCACCTTGTCTCCGCCCTATGCATCGACAAGAGGTCCTGATGGGATTTCCTCCAATGAGACGGGACATTTTATGTCGATTTCGCACATGGATGCTTACGCTAATGAATCATTCGAGGAGCTGAGATATGGCGATTACGAACAGGGTCGAAGATTTAAAGGTGTAACAAACCTGTCAACTTTGAACGTTGATTCGTCCTCCTGTACTGCTGGTGCAAGGAATCCGTTCGGTACAAGTAGTACTCCTACGGTTTCATTTTTGAGGTCAAACGCGGAAGAATCAAGGTCTGACATATCCAATGACCCTTCGAGACCTCAAGATCCCAGATTTGCGGAGGCAAAGTTTGTGCAGTTCGATCAAGGAAGGATTAAGTTTGAAGAGACAGGATCCTTTGGCGTTGGATTCGTGAAGGCTGTCTATCCTTTGAGCAGAGAATATCCTTATTTTGAAGTAATGATTCTCAAAGAAGCAGACTGCAACCTCGGAATCGCTGTTGGTGTTTCCTGCACAACATTCGTTGTTGGAGCTATGGTTGGGAAACAGGTCGGATCTATCGGTTATCATAGCCATGATGGAAAGTTACACGCCTGTTTGAAAGATGCCCTTTCATCCATTCAAGTTGAAATGGGGTCACTGTCCATGACAGGCGACAGGATTGGATGTGGGATAATCTGCGCACCCAATCTAACAAATACGATCTATTTTGTGCGCAACGGAACTGAAATCGGACGGGTGGCTGTTGATTCTGATATGTCGTTTCCCTTCGCTACGATCACCTCTAGCAAAGGAGCCGTCGTGGCCTATGACTGCAAGCCCTTACCTCCTTGTCCAGTTTTGCCTGCTTGCATATTGAAGACTTCCAGTATTGATGTTCTTGACAAGGTCACAGGCAACTGGAGAAAGGCAAAGAAAGTTGGAAAAGAAAGTCGCCTAGGAGTTCCAATCATGTTTGAAGGGTCTGAAATCCTGCATTACGCAAAAGTCGAAGAGATCAAGACTGCAGCTGCACCTACTGCTGTTGAAGTTGAGTGTCCAACCTTATACCAAGCTCTTGAAATGCTGCAAGAGAACGAAATCATCGTACTGAAGAACATCAAATGTGCTCAATACTTCCTATCCCCCCTTGAGATAAAGAAGCCTTGCAGCATAGTCGGTGACACTGATAACCATGATGTATTCAAGGTCATTTCGGTTGGGCCTTCAGTACTGAAGATTTCTGCAGCGAAGGTCCAACTAGAAAATTTTGAAGTCCTTGCATTGTCGTCGAACAGGAAAACTTTGGGCGTGACAGAAGGTGGTTGTTGTGGAGTGTTTCTTGCTTCAGGTTCTTTGACAATTAAGAACGTTCACATCAAGTGTCCGAATGGTTCTGCCATTTACGTGGATGACAAGGGCTGTGGTGGTCTTACAGTCGATGCCTGCAAGATCGGGCCCTGTGGCAGGCATGGAGTGATCTTGAATGCTTGCATTGAGGAGATCATTGTAAAACATTCAAGTATCGAAGGCTGCGAAAGGTATGGGCTTGTTCTGAATACTCGTGTGAAGGCAAATTTCTCAAACTTAACCATCGCAGCTTGCGATTACGGTATCTCGTCTGTTGAAGCAGCTTTCAAAGTGTCTGATATAACAATCAAAGCCTGCAAACAAGCAGCTCTTCGCGCTAAGTGGAGTGGTCATTATAAAGAGCAAATCTGTTTGGAGGGATGCACGCTGGAGCATTGTTTGAAACCAATCGTTGCCGAAGGAAGCAATCTAGAAGTCATCGTACCCTCTTCTTGTATCATCGAAAATTGCTCATTAAGGAATGAGATCAAATCAGGTGCAAAGATTGACTGGAAAGATGATCCAGATCCCATACAAGTTACAGAACCTTTCACTGAAAAAGATAACCTTAATCGATACATGAAATTGCTTCTCGGTCTTGGAACAGAGGTGCTTGCAAAGGTGGTAAAACGATGTTACAAAATAAGATCTAACAAGAATTGGCATAAGCAAGCAGGAAAAGAAATCGCATCTCGAATGAGTGATTTCGACCGTTCTAAACTTGGCGATTCTATTGATAAGTTGAAAGGAAAGGAAATTGAAACTTGGGATATTACGCTGCTGTCCGCCTTACTGTTGAAAAGTCCACGCTACATTGAAAGGCAGAGGGAGGAAAAGGCCGTGGAGACGCTGCGAGATCTGAGAAATGACTTGGTTCATTCCAACAGCTTCTCCGACATGCAAATGGATCACAAGCAATTCCAACAGAAGTGGGGAGAAGTAAGGGATTCGTTAGAGATCTTGGTAAAGTCTTTCCTATCCTCAGAACAACCCCGACTGATACAGCGTATGGACATGCTTTACAAAGAGCGGTCTGAAGTCAAGGACACGAAGGATGATGTCTCTCAATCGATCGACACAGTTTTCCTAACGCTGAGGGAACTTGTACTGGAGATGAAGAGGATGCAAGACAGAGAGTCGTCAAGATCGAGAGAGTCGATCGAAGATCGTGCTACAAGTCAATCACACAATGAGATGAAGGTTCCAACAATCTGTGTTTTGAAGGATCATGGAAAGTTTTCCATCTCTTCGAAAGCAGGGGCGGCTGGCTCCTCCGTGTATGCTGCATCCAAAGAGGGGACTGACGAGATGTTTGCGTTGAAATTTTTCGAATTTCCACCAGGTCTGAGGAGAGACGAAGTGAGACCTGTGCTGCAGAAGTTGGTCTCTGTTCAACATCCAAATGTGGCTCCATTCCTGGGCTGGGACTATCACACCAATCACATAGTAGTCGTCATGAAGTTCGTTCGCGGGATCTCTCTCGCCCAGTGGATGCTGGGTCAAACCACAAGGGGAAGGGCCTCGACTGTCAAGCGCAGGCGTATGTTGCTGCAACTCGCTGACGGAGTCTCAGCTTTGCATCATGTGGACTTGGCGCATCGGAACATCAAGCCCGTCAACGTGATAGTTGACGAGGAGGCAGACGTTGCCACGTTGGTTGACATCGGCTGCTTGACTGATGGCAAGATAGACGGAGAGTGGCAGAGGAAGCCGGCGTCTGCATGCATGTACATGAGCCCTGAGGAGCTGCGGGGCGTGAGAGGCAGCTCCTCTGTCATGAGCGACGTGTGGGCCATGGGCATCATCGGCTATGAGATGCTTGCTGGGTGCTATCCCTTCCTGCTGAAGCAACCAGAAGCTTCAGGACGCTCAGCTGGAGGGCAGCTGGGCCCTTGCGAGGCTGTCCAGGACAAGGAAGCTCTCATTCGCATGGTGACGGAGCAGCCGTTGGCTCCCTCCCTCACTCTCCATCCGCGGGTCTTGCGAGTGCTAAGGAAGGCGGCGGACAAGGACGCAGGGAGGAGGCACAAGGACGCCGCGGAGTTTCGGGCGGAGCTGTCTGCTGCCTTTACAGCTGAGCCAGACGCGCGAGAGGCGGCAAGTCAGTCTAGTGATGCCGCATGCGATCTCTCAGTCAAGGAAGTCGCTTCGATCTTTCGTCAGTGCAAGTTTGAGGAGGCGGCAGTCGCTGTTGAGGCCAACGGGGTGGATGGTAAGACCCTGTTGCTGCTCGACGACGACGATTTCTGCAGAGCAGCAGCTGAGGGAGGACTGGGCCTTACCCGCCTACAAGCGAAGAGAATCCGAGCAGAGATCATGCGCTATGAGGAGCAGTGAGGGGACCGTACTCAGTGACTAGAACCCTGCCAACCTTTGCACTGACTAATGAATGTGAATAAAATCGGGTTGAACCGGGTCGGACTGAATCCGGACCTGACCTGCCTCCCTGGGATCGTGTCGCATGAGTTGGCGGGCACGGGCCGCCGCCGCCGCAGCGGCACTGCAGCGGCAGCGGTGGCACCGTGACTGCACTGCAGGCGGCCCCGGCCCGGGCCCTGCCCGGGCCGCCGGCACTGTTTCCCTAATATTAATCAAACGGGCCTGCCTCAAGATTGACCGCTCTAATTTCGGCACTGGAAGGAGTATGGGCGGGGACGATGAGGCGCTGGTGGGGGCGAGGAGGCTCCTCCTTGGCATCCTGGTCGTCATGTCGGCCCTCGCAGTTGTCTTCATGCTCGTGTCTGACGATGGGTCGGGGACGAGGACGAACTTGCTAACCAGCATGTTGTGTTGTGAAGGTTGTTGTATTTCTACTTCGCCCTCGGTAACATCGAGTCTTTCTCCACAACCTCCTACTGCGGGTGGATCACAGGACGAGTCGTTCTCACAACCTGGAAGATCTACTGTTCTCCATCTTGCAGGACAGGCTGAGATCGACTATACGGCCAATGGACATAGAGTCTCTCAACACATGGAATCCGCGCTCAATGAGCTGAACAACATCGAAGATCATGTGAAGAGCGGCATGCCCAAGTTTCTCAAGGAGTCTGCAGCCCAGAGGGAAGCTGACCTCATGAATCAGAAGTTCACGCAGGACCTTCAGGGAGATGCGAAGCCACGAGCAGAGCTTGCGGTCAAAGCTAAGCATGACGCCATTAAGAAGTTGGGTCAAAATGACCTTGAGGAAGCAGCAAAGATGGACACTTCCTTGAAGAAAGATGCAAAGAACGACAAGAAGCTGTACAAAACGTCAAACGTTTATGTGTCACGCGGGGTCGAAGAAGCTGAGAAGGAGGCAAAGAAAGCAGTGCAGTTCAAGAGCTCAGAAACCAAGAAGAAATTGATTGAAGAAACATCCAAGAAACCCAAAGCCTCACCTGCAAAGGAAGCGCTGAATTCGTACAACAAGAAGGTTGTTGCTACGGGACCTTCTGGTTCTTCTCCTGACCTAAACAAAGAAGAAACTGTAATCACACACTTTGTTCCGATCACGTCAGTTGGTCTTGAGCAGAAGGAGCAGAAAGTAGCCAAGCTTGACCAGTTGCCTCATTCCAAGAAATCAGACGTTGATGAAGAGATTGTCTACCGCTTGGCTGCAAAGGACATGCAATTCAGGGACGAGCAGATGAAACGACAAGCACACAAAGCTGTTGCCACTGGAAAAGAAAAGGTTCTTGCAAACAAAGACAACGGAGAGCAAAAGAAAGTTGTAAATCCTCCAGAAGGAGACGAGTCAAAGCCTGCAGTTCAAAAGCCACATGTAGTTTCCCAGAAGAAAAATGTCAAGAGTCCTCACACTGAAAAACGCTTGAGCGGCGTGCTGAATAGGATTGACAATTTAATTGGGGGATACACAGGGGGGGCTAGCAGGTTTTCCTTGCAATTTCTTTGAAATGTAGCTCATGTTTATTGCAGGCATTCAAAATTCTTTAGACACTTTGATAGCGAAAGAGCAAAGCAAGCGGCACAATTGAAGGTGATGCAGAGAAAACGACATTAGTTGCTGAAGGGGCAGAACTGATGCAGCTCTGATCAACAAATCGAAGTTGTGTGCCGGCCCAGCAAATCTGAAACAATCTACCGATCAACGGTAGTGATCTCGTACAACTTCTCCCAGAAGCCTTGTACATGCGGAAGCAGCTATCAGCTTACGGTCCTGGACTGTTGCATGGCATCCGAGAGCTTCCGACTGACTATGATCGAATGGTGCTGTGCTGACTGTGGCTCGGCCGTTGATCATGAAGATTGGACCGTTGCACATGATGTTCAGTGACATGATGCCTTGAATGTGTACAGTACCCACAACAAAGGTGGTGGCAAGAGAAGCCCGGAGCCAGGCAGAGGTTGCGAGTATCAGGATTTAGCACAGTCCGTTGGAGGATTCACGCGCGGAGATCCGACACGGGGCGGCACTCAGAGCTGCAGAGGGGCCTGAGAAGATCATGATCTCTGGTTCTCCTGGATGAGACTCCAACGTCAACCAAGCTGTCAGGTTAACTTCAAGGCATGCGATACGACGTATGTCTTCAGGCTTTGTCAAGATACCTTTGTCCTTGTCCATCCATGAATGAGCATGTAGCTTCCATGTGGTTGGACACAAATCCTTGAGCCTGGGAATAAAGCAAAAGAAAGCTTAACATTAGATTGACTGAGCACACTCAGTACATCAGAGTCAACAGTCAGGGTCAGCTGCACCCTGCGCTGTTTCATCGACTGACCTCCCCCTGCACTGCGAGTCACGTGGCGTGCGATGTTGTGAGTCCATGCATTAACGATCGTTGGGACTGCGAGAGGACAAGGTCTGCTTGTTCAAGGAACAGGTACTCTACGACAGATGCTGGTGGAAATTTCAGAAACCACCTGGACTTAAGCAGGAAAACTTTGAAGAAGGGCGTTTTGTGTAGGAAAGTTGTCCTTGCATCCAGGTAATTTCTGGAAAGTCTTCGCCAGTTTTTTTCGTAGATAGCAATCCGTAAGATCTCGGGATGCAAGGATGTTGACCAGAGCATTCTGTGCATGTACAATTATGTTTGGAGTTGTAATTTGATAGATGGAATGAACCAAAATGGTTTTATGAAACCTTTTCACAGTTCACGAAGCTTTCACAAGAGCGATCAAAGGTAAAAGTACAGGATGAAATAATAAACAAACAAAATTGCTGATATCAGGACGATTCTCCTCCTCAATGCCGGCCCAGCCATTAATGATCATAACCGCTGCCAAACCTTCTCAGTCACACGCACACGTGGGCTAGTCGTTCACCCCCAGAGCCTTCTGGAAGGACTCCACTCGCGACACCGGGGTAGTAACGTTCTCATTCTTCTGCTTGCAAAAGGGATAAGAACATGGAGTGTGAGGGAGGGAGGGAGAAAGGAGAGAGGGAGAAAGGGAGAAAGGGAGGGAGAAATCAGAGAGCAAGGAGGCGAGTGGGGTGAAGGCGAGGGAGGGACTGGACAGGAAAGCAAGAAGAGGATTGGGCCGATGCAGAGAGGAAAGCGAGGGAAAGAGAAAGAACCATGTCAGGGGCCGTCTGTTTTCCTGCCTCGCTTTCAGGCAGCTCCGTGCAATGGTACAAGGTGGTGGAGTCTGGATGGAAGCTAACGCAGCCCTCCCTCGAAATGCTGCACGAGGCACTATCAGCGACTAGTGGCCCCGTCCTCCCCGCCTCACCTGCACACTCGGTTCGTCCCAGCCTCCCAGATGGTCCTCGTCCTTTTCGAGCTGTCGAAGATGAGGAACTTGAACTCAACGCCGTTGGGGAAGGGAAGGGATATCTGCCTCTGAGCACGTTCGTTGCCCCCCATCAGCCACCGTCGCCTCCACTTCGTCGAATCTCACCTCCCACCTTGTCCTCCCCAGCTTGTCGTCATGGCCCTTCAGCAGGGGAACGGCCTTGGAGGGGTCCCAGTTTCCCAGCACCTCACAGCTGCCGACCACAGAGATATACTCGGAAGCAGACTCTGTCTTGTGATGCACGGAGAAGCAAACGTCCACACAGGGTGGGGCCCCGTTGATCTCGTGGCGGATGTGGTGGGGTAGTTGCGCGGCAGACGAGATCTCGATCTGCCCGATCTGGCTCAGCATCCCCGGGAGCAGACGTAAGATGCTCACCTGCCCATTGCTCCTGGTGCTGAACGCACGGTTCGGTCCGTCCTCCCACAAAACCTCCTCCAGCACTCCTTCGGATCCTGCGCAGGTGCGATCTGGGATGAGGATGTACTTGAACTCGTAGCTCTCATCCGCACGCGGCACACTGTTCAAGCATGTCAGTGCATGTACTTCAGCCGGCCCGACATGAAGCAGAGCAGACAGTGGAGATCGCTCCTCCGAGCTCTTTCACCTGATCTTCCTGGACCAGCGGAGCTCGCCAGGGCCTTTGGTCATAACGAGCGCCTTCCGGATATCCCACTTTCCCAAGAGGTCGCCAGATCCGACGACAGCAGGAGTGTAGGAGACCTCTGATCCTTCTCTCGCTTCGAAGTGCACGATCAGCTCGATGCTGTTTCGGTCGCTCGCCTGCACCGCCCGCTTACACCCGAAGCAATCGAAGATGCCTCCTCCCCTGAGCCTCAGCCTCGTCGAGTATCTAAGGCCAGGTGGTAGGAGGAGAGAATTTGGGCTCTTCTCTGTCTGAGACTGCTGGATGAGCATGGAGCATGCTGCAAGAACCAGCCATGGCGCCGCTTCTCTGACCATTGCTCCCCGCGTCACCCCAGGGACGCCCACATAAGGGGAAAGGGGGGGTAAGAGGTGGATCGATAAAGGCAACAGTACTCCGCAAAATGTGTTTTAGACTTACACCCCTTTTTTGATAGTCAAATTCTTGAATTGATGAGGGGTACTTGGGACAAATACAGGGAAACTTTTTACCGTTCTTATTCAAAGACTCAGAGGCTCCGGCTTGCGGCGGCGTCGGCCCGGGCCGAGCCGGCCCCGGGCCTGACAGAGCGCCGGACCCGGAACTAAGTTGGGCCTCAAAACTTCGGAACGCAACTTTCCGCGCGGCAGTGCCTCAACTTGACCCGTGCCAGCGGGCCGGGCCTGAGCGGCCTGTCCCGACGTTTTGGGCCGCATACAGGCTGACTCGGTGGCCCGGCCGGGGTGGCCCGGGCCCGGCTCCCGGGCCCGCCCCAACTTGCCAACCCCCCCCCCCCCCCTTTCCCCCGGCTGACGGGACCGTACTCCGGGAGTCTGAATATTTTACAGAGGCAGTGAGGCGGGCCGCTGGGAACTTGACGAAAAAACCTTTCAACTTCAATCTCATGTACCTTTCAACCGCCATAACATGTCGTCCTGTGATTCAGTAGCCTGAGAAGAGAGAGAGGAGAGAGCCGTGAAGAGACTCAGGGGAAGGGGCCAAGGGAGAGGGTGCGCTTGAGGGTGAGGGAAGGAGAGCAGAGCGTCTAGGCAGAGCGATGAAGTATTCCCAAGGGGAGGTTGAAAACAGCAAGTCGGTGCTTGGAAGGAGCTGCGATGAATGGAGGCGAGCTCAAACTGTATCGTGACCTTCAGACAAGATGAGCGTTGGAGCAACGCAGGTTTCTGAGCATGGAAGAAGCATGGGGTCAATCGAGACTGAAGTGGAGGTGGAAAGATTCGTGGAAGAGACCATGGGACTCTCTGACGGAGTGACGGAAGATTCAGACATCCTCGGGAGGAAGATGTCGTGGAAAGAGTTCGAAACGCGCTCTCGCCTGATCCGATCGCTGCAGCAGATGCCGTTTGAAGTACTGAGGAACCTCTGGCAGGCTGCAACCGCCCTGGAAATCACCCCCAATGAACTCCTGCAGCCCAACGAGGAGCTCTCTGCCTTCATTTGCTCTGGGTCGGTTCACCTCAGGAGGTTGAACGAGGCTGCGGCTACGGATGCGAGCAAACGAGATTCCGCATTCTACATGGCAAAGGGCGAAAGCTTTGACGTGTTCAAGCTGTACAACATGGGTTTCAAGGCGTATGGTGGAGAAGGGGGCGCTCTTGTGGTCCTCATCAACACAAGGATGTGGAAACTTTACAGGACTAGAATCCTCACTCAGTACTCAGCGCGGTTGGAAAGGTTCTTGAACGGCGTGCTCAAGTTCCCAGCAAAGAGAGGGTTCCATCCCTTCAAGCTCCGTCGAGTGCCTGGAGGGACCGTCGTGGTGAAAGAAGGCGACCCACTGGACGCCATGGTAAGAAAAGCCAGCTCCCTCGTGTCAAAACTGACTTGTGACCGCGTCGTCCTCGCTGCCGTCGCCATCAGATCTGGTTGGAGAGCGGCACCTGCTCAGCTCTCATCACTTTCGATGAGACTCATTGCTCGAAGCTAACGATCCCAGGGAGACCGTCAACTCCCGTGATGCGCTTCGTCAGGAAAGTGGATCAGTCCGAGGACGTTGGATCTTCAGTCGCCTTTTTCTCCGATTCGAAGTCGAAGCTACAAGGTGTTCCGCCTCTCAGCCACACTCGCCTTGTCTGAACAGTCTCTAGCAAGCCGAGTGCTCTCTAGCACCCGTAGCAAGCATGTCGAAGGTTTTCCAAAGTGGCTCTGGACCGTTTGCGTTCCAGCGGTAGGTAGCGACTAATTGAGAGGAAGTGCAACTGAGAGCCGAATAGCTTCAACGAAACAAGCCATGACACCGTTGGCAGGATGAGGAGGAAGCGTATTTTGTGATGATACCCATGAAGCAAATCCGAAATCTTCCTGAAAGGCTCCTCGAGAAACTTGATCAAGAGGCTTCGGACCGAGTAATTCGATTGGTCCACAGCCGTTGGAATGCGCAATGACGTTCCTCCTCAGGTTTCTGTGTGGATCCGTGCTCTCAAAGCTGCTGCTATCCGAGACGAGAGCGACCGCCTTCCGTCCTCTCGCAGTCGCTCATTGAACATCTCGTCATCCTCCATGCCGAATTCCGCGAGGTACAACGATTCAGATGGAGCAAAGCAGGGGAGGGAGCATGGCGCTGTTTCCTCGCGGTCGGAAATCATGAAAACGAAAAAGGTTCAAGTCAACGTTCGCCACTTGACCCTTTCACTGACTGTTTTTTTTTCATTCAGACTGGTGAGAGGTATTCGACCCACAAGTCTCCAAGAACAAGAGCACAAAATCTGTTCTCGCCAGATCTGGACTCGAGATCGATACATTCTTTCCTCACTCCCCGCACAGAAAATATGCTGTTGGTCCAAGGCAGGACGGTGGAAAAGGGCTCCAAAGGCTTACAGTGAATGAAATTTGACCTATCCCCGTTGAAATGGTCCATCTGACTACTTGTCCTTTGATTTGGACTTGATGAGTCCCAGCTGTAGAAACAAGTCAGATGCTCGTTGCTTGATGATTGCTATGATCATCATTGTCACCGGTGTAAACTTGATATTGATGCCAGCACTTCGCTGCCATGGGAATCTTCTGTCTTCCTCGTCGTAGTTTTCCGGATTGAAGCCCTTCTGATATCCTTGAAACACCATCTTACTCACCTCTTGTCGCGATTTCTTTCTCTCCTCATACACTTTCTCCATCTTGTTCATGTAGGTTTTGAAGACGTAATCTTCCTTCTCAACTATCCTCCTGTTCCGTTCGATCTCCATCCTGGTCATGCCCTTCTCAGAGCTCTTTGCCTCCTCCGCCTCTTGGGAAGCTTTCAGCTTGCTCAGTTTCCATCGTTGCTGCAAGCCAAGTAAAAACCTTCCACATGCCTTGACATACCCGAGGTACCATCGTTTCCTGTTCGCTTGAACTCCAGTCGTCGGCGATTTGTACAGGATCTGACGTTCGAGGGCCCAAACGATATCGGGGAATTTCACCTTCAAATGTTCGTCAAGCCCGTCAAGCCTGCAAGAATAGGGTCGCTCATACCGCATAAAATCGCCTGCTCAAGCCTCTTCTTGGCGAACTTGAGAATCTGACGCAGCTGTCGTCAGGTAGCCTCAGGTCGCTCGAACTCAGACTACTTGATCAGAGTCGTGAACACTCCTGGCGATCGCGTTGGGAACGTTCAGTGGCTTTGAAACTGAGAAGCTAATGAGAAATCGTCTCGGATTCAAGAAGATGCGCAGTACAGCGATCATCGAAGCCATCGTTGTCGTCCAGGGTCTCTTTGATCGAGTTGATGGCTTTCCTAATCCAAAGCATCAAAACATTGTTATAGACGATTTTACATACCTTCTAGTCAATTTTTGCTTGGTATCCTCGAATGACTTGATCTTTTGTGCGATGAGAAAGCAGGAACTTCACAGTAGCATCTTAACTCAACCTTGTCAACATTCTCCCTTTCGAAATGCAGCCCTTCAGCGTCCAGGGCAGGTGAGATGCGACCCTTCATCGTCGACACATCAGAAGGGCAGAGAGTACATCCACTCACCTGAAATTCCCTCGAATGCCCTTCACTTGTCCTGTTTTGATAACTTGACGTCGTGGAACTTAGCGAGTCCTCTTCAAATCCGTGAAGTGTCCTGAACCAACCATCGCGAAGAGGATCTATAAAAGTTTCAAGTGAGGATCAGTGGCGTCCATATTCTCATCTTTACCATCCATCTCTTTCTGATCTTCTTCAGGCCTTTCCAGGGGATTCAATTCGGACTTGGGGTAATTGATTATTCTCCTGTTCCCCTTCAGATGATGAAGATTGAAGTATGCGAATGTGAATGTCTTGCCGTATTTGGTCCCACCTGATACACAAACCATCACTCAAAGACGAGAAGTCATCCGATAGTACCGATATGGAAGGTGTCCCCTCCCGCCAGCGGCATGGCGCGCCGTTGCAGGAACATTGCACCCACATGAGTGCCGCCTGAGCTGCAGTCTCTGATCTCCCAGCCCGTCCTCCTCCTCCGGATCGTCACGTGGACCTTGGACACAGACTTGCATTGGTCGTCGATCACGACGTTGCATGAGGAGGATCGGCCGATCGTGAAGGGGCTGTCTTCACTAACTACCCACAGAACGCTCTCTTCGTCTTCATTCCCATGAACTATCCACACGCCCTCTTCGCCATGCTCTGAGCCCGATGCAGCTCCTTGCTCGCCACTCCTGCTGCCTAGTGAGCTCCGACTCAACAGCTGCTGCTCTCCTTCCCGCAGGCCGACCATCTTGTTCGCCATGTTCGGCTGCTACTCTCTCATTATTGTAACCCCCCCCCGCCCCCTTGTCAAATCTGACAGAAACCAAATTACTCAACCCGATGGGCCTTCCGAGTTCCCCGACTCCCGCCGGTTGAACTCAGTCCCGGCCCTGAGTGACTGAGCACCGGGTCACTTTCATCGGATCCAGCTCACCGTCAGGATTTGTACAGGGTCGGACAGAGCCTTGTTCGATCAGCGTTGACGGACGGCTGGCATACGATCCATCAGGAGGGGAGGGGGGGAGTTCGCACGGGACATCAAATCAAAGGCTTGAATCTTCTTGTCTTAGGGGGGCTAAGGTTAACGTTACAGTCTATCTCCTCACTTCTTATTCGCAATCCAGTAGTTAGCAGCCCATTTGTCGCCCTTGATGACGTCACACCCTCCATGCAGGCTGCGATCAACACCGTCAGCCTCGGCCGGGCCGCATCCACCGCTGCATCACCTTCGTACGTCCAGGTTGCATCCAAGGTCATCAGGGGGACAAATCTGCGCAGCCCTGTCAGGACATAGCGACAATCACTAGTCCTTACCTCCTGCTGTCGCTTCGCCAGCATACTGTAGAATATGATGGCATTCCCGGCCTTGGGCTTCACCTTGAGTCCTCGGGAGCAATCGGCGAAGTCCGTGACCTGCAGCAGCGGTCAGCATCGAGTTCCGAAGGTTCCAGACTAACCCGTCGGTCATCGCCGTTGGCAAAGGGGAACACAGTCTCCCCGCCCTCCTCCACATCGGAGAGGTAGAAGAAGACCTGGGAAGGGGTCTGAGCAGGAGCCGGGCACAACACGACGGGGCTACAGTGATGAATCTGTTCTGTCCGGGTGAAGTCACGAACCCTCTGTAGATGTTGGGATCGAAGAAGTCATGATGGGCCCAATAGTGTTGGT
Organism: Guillardia theta CCMP2712; assembly: GCF_000315625.1. Lineage (NCBI taxonomy): Eukaryota > Cryptophyceae > Pyrenomonadales > Geminigeraceae > Guillardia > Guillardia theta. The sequence goes on from NW_005434662.1 coordinate 499,080, forward strand.
TCTTCGAGTAGTGCAAGACCTTGACACGAGGTCAATCGCAACGGCACAAATGCTCTCCTCTTCCACCTGCATGTCTTCAGCCAGCTCCATCGGCAGTTTCACCAGCTCCGCCACCCTGGTCCTGATCTTTGCAACGAGAGGGTCTGCCTGTAATGTTGCGGTTGGATGGTGGGGAGCAAGTGGAAATGAGCTCTTACGGTCTTGGATAGCCATGCAGTACTGCCATGAGCATAGTGAAAATTTTCAGATGACCGCTGCAAGAATGTTTACCTGCTTGTCCTGGCAGATCCAACTCCATTCTTAGCCTCATTACCCTGCCGTGGCTGTGACTGAAGCGTCCAAACATGGCCGATGTTTGAATACTGCTTCAGCTATTGTAGATCTCCCCATTTTCGCTTTAGAAAACTCGATCAAATATTCACACTCATCTGCATCATGTCAGTATGTTTTGCATCGGAGCGTCAGGCTGGAGCGAAACCTGGTTTGAGGAAATCGGCAACCAGAAATACTCTCGGGGACGTTGACAAAGTTTCAACCTGCACCTCACTGCAGCACGTCTCAAACTAAAGCTTCTGGAGAAGGAGGAAAAAGACCGATCCTCTGAAGGAAGCAGAATCGATTGCTTGAAGCCCGGATGTTCTACTGGAAATACCTACAAGTGCGATCTCAGAAAATTCGTGGCGAAATCTGCAGTGCATGGAATTTACATAAAAGTCCTTGTCACAGAGGGCGAAGACTTTGTCGGGAATTTCGATCAGATCTGAGATCTGAACACACATGCCGGTTACTCCCGCAAAAAGACAAGAAAGAAAAGGATTCAATACCGGATCTCCATTCGATGCCACGAGCTCCCGTACCGGACGCTGACACAAATTCTTGAGAGTTGCGATGGTGACGAGAAGGTACGAACACCTTCAGCTCTTTGGTAGCCCGAGCAATAAGATCGGCAACTTTGTCGACACCAGCTTTCTGCTCAGATTGATCAAAGGTCTTGACGACTGCAATCCTGTTACCAGGGGAACTTCGGTTGCGGGTGGGACTCCAGTCGAAATCTCCTTCTTCAGCGTTCTGTTCATCGACCAAGCAACAGAGTCGCAGTTACATCGGTATATGGTCATCAGAAACAAGGCGTTCTCACGAATCATAGATCATGTTGTCCCCCACCGAGTAGATGCGAATCATGCGCGTTCCCTGCTCACGGTCTGAACCTCTATGCAGCAAAAGAAGCACCATCAGTGCTACCGGCAGAGAAGGCGCTCGGTTGACGGACTTCCAGTTGCTCGTCTTCTTCATGACCAGTCTCAACACATCGATCTCATGCAGGATCCTGCAAAGATCGTGAGGCCTCGCCAGCAGCCGACTCCGAAGGATTGTTTCGCGTCATTACCTGCTGACATCATGCTCATCTTGCACGTGAATCTCGCGAACGAGATCGTGCTCGTCCAATTTCCTGACGATGAAGAGAATGTCAGTCGAGCGGACAAACAGCTTCGGGAACGTGTTGTCTCCGTCTTAAAAATCGGGATGCAACTTACAGCAGTTTCTGTCCTGAAACTGCATGGACACGGAACAGATTTCGAAGATGGCTGAAGCCTTTCTCTGTAAGCCTGAGGGTCCATCACTCTCAATCTGTATGATCATCACAACTCACCATGCGCTCACATCCTCTTTTGTCCACTGCTGCGGAGGGATTCGCTGGATTCGCACTGTGCTGTCGCTGATAGGACTATCTTTCAATTTGCTCTTGCCGTGAGCTTTGCCTTGTGATAAACAATTTGAGCATTGATCTTCTTCAAGCACCAAATAAATACCTAATAGAGTACTTGAAAACGATGAGTTCATCACGTACAGGTACGTTGCGATGAGGTATACAGCTATGAAACCAACAACCATTCTATGCCTCCCAATCTTCTTGGTTCTTCGCCGAAGGGTCCCAACATATTTCGACCGGGTGAAGGAGGATAGGCCGAGAAGCATGTTTCTCTTTGACTCTGTCAAGAATTCAGAGACGTCATGTACGGACGGTTGACATTTTGCCAGACCTGTGGGTCCAGAAACAAATTTCCTTCACCAAGGGCCACCTCGCCTGTCAGGGTACAGAGGAGCTCCAACAAGGGATCTTAGAGCGGGAGGGGGATAGAACAAGTTGATTCAAGGAGGCAGGAGGGAACAGCAGGAGGTCTCAGTCTCTTCCTCGCTTGTCAGCCCACCAGCTCCTTCACTTCCCCAGCCATGACTGCCACGAAACTCGCAGTCGGGGCAAAACGTTTTTTTCTTGCTTCTTTTACGGCTTTAAATTGTTTTTAAACCGTTGAACACAGTCGGACACGCCGCCGGCCCCGGGCGCGGGCCCGGCGCGGTCCGGAAGTTACTAAGGCTTACTACGGCTCTCCGACCCAGTGTCAAGTCACTGAGTAAGGCTCCGGGTCGTCTCCCGAGTCCCAAAACTCGATCGTCACAGTGACTTCAAGTAGCCGGGATCATTACGCTGCTGACTGGCCCGGAGTCCGTCGCCTCACAGGAACGGTACGCCGTGACAGCGCGCGGGCGGCCGCACGCCGGCCCGCCGGGAGGCTGATCAATATAAATAACTTGGCAATTGCCAAGTTACTCAGTGCCAGTCGGAGCCCGAGTGAAAATACGGCCGGGCCCTGATCCGACATAGGAATCGCGCGGATGTCAGGATTGCTGTCCTGTGTATTCACGCTGAGGCGAGCGCAGACAAGTTTTGGCCATGGTGTTGGGGAGGGACAACATGGATGTAGGATGAGTGAGATGAGGAAGACAAGACGAAGACGAAGATGACGATGATGGAGAGCCGAAGTTTGAAGTCTCTTCAATGATGTGATGTCGCTGCCTTCGCTGCTGTGGGTGATGGAGAGTTTCTGGGCAATCCGCCCATGATAGGCTGCGTCTCCAACGGATGAACAGGATCCTCGGCGATTGCTCTAGGATTGCAAGCAGTGCTTCGACATCATCTTCTCTATGGATCACAGTATCTCCTCCTACAGTCCATGCACATGAAGTGAGAGTGCTCTTGTAATCTCTGGTGAACAAAAGTATGGAGGGTTACCTCCTGCTGGATCTATGCAACACCTTCGATGGGGATGAATGGCCGGTCCAGAAGTTCTTCAGCGCATCGTTTGTTCGCCATGACATCTCGGCCTTCTGGAGGTTTTCAATCGGCAACGTGAAGTTGCAATTGTTGGCGATCAAGCAAAGGAGGAGGACTCAGAGGAGCGTACTAAGAGCAGTGTTCTACAGCTGGCTCTTCCATGCGTCGGAAAACAGTGAGGAGGTGATTGGCGCCAGGTTGCACAAGTCCACCACAGACAAATCGTTGGATCTCTCTGCCCTCAAGTTGCGGATTCTTCCGCAGCAAGTCGTGAACGTCCAAGCAGCACTTGCTTCGACCCTGACAAAACTTGATCTGGCAAGCAACTACATTTCATTCTTGCCAAGACAACTGTTCGAACGTGTCTTGAACCTCAATGTTTTGAAGCTAACAGATAATCGTATACGATCCCTGCCATCCACTCTCTCATGCTTACAGTCCCTTCAATTCTGCCTGCTGGACAAGAACGATTTCGTGGTCCTGACGCCAGCAGTAGGGGATCTGAAATCATTGCATACGCTGCACATTCAAAGCAACCCAAACTTCACAAGCTTTCCGCTGGAGCTTGGAAAGAAACATCACGTGTCACTGGGAGGGACTATGAGAGAGCTGCTGTACGACTATGATGTTGTTGAATACCCTCCGCCTGAAGTCTCTGAGAATGGTTTAGCCATGCAGTTCGATTTCCTTTCTAGGATATGGAAGGCAGCAGAAACCGGGTACCTATCTCTGGGAGGAATGAACCTGAAGTCTATCCCTCACTTCCTGTACGAGCATCCCCTCCGGACGAGGATCACTGAGCTCAACATCTCGCAGAACAAGATCGATCGCCTTCCTCCGGCGTTCGGCCTGATGACAAGCTTGACTAGGTTGCGGATGGATGAGAACTTCTTTGTCTTCCCCAGCCAGCACATGATGAGGCAGTCTTCCTCCTTCCGCGACCTGGAGAGCAGAACCTTGACCGAGGCTTCCAAGCTTCCCTTCATGCACTTTCTTCGTCGGATCGCCACGTGCAAGTACACGAGAGAAATTGTCCTGAGCGGAGGTGAATGGATGTTTGACGGGACGAGAGTGGAAATCTCGGTGAGGTTGATAGCACCAGAGCTGTTCTTCTACACAAACTGCGCGATCCTTGACGTGCGGGGCAATGATATCAAGACGATCCCAGAGGAAATCTGCAAGCTCGTGACCATGACAAAGCTCTTGGCCGACAAGAACAGGGTTCGCACAGTCCCGGACACGCTCTCCAAGGTCACGTGCCTTCAAGGTATGTGGTGGGTTGAGTTTCTGGGTTGACGTTGAGATGCCCGACAGTCCTCTCTCTAGCCGTGAATGAAATCAGAAGTCTCCCCGACATCTTCTCAGCCCTTGGCCAGCTCTCGCACCTGAATGTCTCCAGCAACCAGCTCAAAGTTCTGCCCAGCTCCATCACTAGCTGTGGATTGCTGTCTCATCTGTGAGCCTGCTGACGATAAAGCTTTCCTCTGACCCGACTGCTGCAGCTACGTAGATCGCAACGAGATTCACTCCTTCCCCAAAGATTTCAACAGGCTCCTCTCGTTGAGGGTCTTTCACTTCGGCCACAACTCCATCTCCCAGCTCTCCCCGCAGCTAGGAGCTAGCTGGTACTTGGAGGATGTCAACGCAGAGGGATGCTTTGCGGTATGTTGTCGTCCCTGTCCTCACTAGCTGATCCCGCAGCAGATCCAGGAGTCCCCACAAGAAATTCTCAACGGCTCCACGAGTTTCTTCCACAAGGTGGAGGCATACCAGTCCCCGCACACGAACTTCGATGCCTCCCTCCTCGTCCGCCTGCTCGCAACGCCCACAGGCCGGAGGATCACTCAGCTCCCGCCTGAGATGAAGACGCTGGCGAACCTCAAGGAGCTGATGGAGAGGCTGGAGCGAGAGGTGAAACCTTCCATGCTGTCACTTCCGATTGACCTGTAAGCACGGGGTTGCAGACGGGCACTCCTGTGCAGGAAATAATGTTTCCTTCCTGTCTAGAGGGAGAGGAGGAGGATGAGAGCCGGATAATCGAGTACCTTCCGCCAGAAACGATCTACACCAGGAACTGGAGGCTGACCAAGATGGCCCAGGTGACCAGTTGTGACTGTGGTCTTTCCTTGCTTTCCTGTGCATGTATCCCATCCCATACTTCCTCGCGCTTTCTCACCTGCCCCTGCCTGCTCAGGTGGATGGAAAAGATGCCAACCTGGTCAACAGGAAGATCAGGGCGAAGCTCGCGCCGTACCGCCGGCGACCTCCTCTCGTGCGCTACCTCTGGGGGTTGTGGTCCAGCTCTTCAGCGGGGCTCGCAGACTTCTCCGGCACAGGGATGGTCAACCTCAAGTTTGACATCCTCTCGATCAGCTGGATCACCAGGCTCTCGCTGTCTTACAACAGAGTGTCAACTCTCCCAGCTGGGATCGGCAGCCTCACCCAGCTGCAGAGTCTTGACCTCAGCCACAACCTCATCACCTCCCTCCCACCGCAGATCGGCCAGCTGACAAGCATGAAGCAGCTGGATCTTAGCTTCAACATGCTTGACTCTCTCCCCAAGGAGATGTCCTCTCTCCCCGACTGGTCGTATCCCCGGGACCCGCGCGCGAAGAATCTTTTCTCCCTCGACTGGATCACAGGCAACCCCATCTCCTTCCCTCACCCTCAGATCCTCCAGCTCGGTCCCTCCCACGTCCGCGGCTTCCTCCGGCTCGTGGCTCAGGCGGAGGAGACGGGGCGCCTAGACTTCCAGCAGCGAGAGCTTCCTATCTTCCCTGAGCAGCTCACAGGCTTCACCTTCCTCCAGCAGCTGGACCTCAGCAGCAACAAGATCGACCGGATCCCTCCCGCCTTCACCAGCATGGTCAACCTCAAGGAGTTCACAATAGCCGGCAACAACGTCGATCGACTCCCCACCAGGATGAGCTCCCTGACGTCGCTCGAGGTTCCTCGCCCCCTCTGCTTCCTCCTCCCCCCACCGATCTCCTCCTGACTTCCTTGTTGTCATCCATCGTTTCCGATCGCTCCCCTCCCTTCTGTATCGCCAAGTGCTCTCTTGTTTATTTTTCCTCCTCTCTTCCCTCTCCACACAGTGCTGGACTGAATCCTGGTCTTCTCCTCTGCCGTCCTTGATTCACTCCTTTCCTCACCGTCTCCCTGCACAGATTCTCGACGTGCGCGACAACCAGCTCAAGTCAGTCCCGGAGGGCATCGGCATGCTGCATGCTCGACTCGTCCGCCTCAACCTTGGGAGGAACGTGATCGAATCTCTTCCTCCTTCCATCGGCCTCCTCTCAAACCTCAGGGTCCTCGAGCTCAACTGGAACCTGCTCTCCTTCCTCCCTGCCGAGCTGGAGAGCTGCAGGCAGCTCGAGGAGCTGCTCGCCAGCTACAACCAGCTGCGGCAGCTCCCCCATACCTTCTCCAACCTCACCAACCTCCGAGTGGCAGCGATCCAGAGCAACAGGATGGAGCTCCTCCCCTCCTGCTTCGGCAACATGCCGAACCTGACGAAGCTCGCGCATCTCAACAACCCCTGGAAGATGCCGCAGCAGGAGATGCTCTCCTGGCCGGAGGAGTTTGAGCAGCACGACAGGTCCAAGATGTCCATGGGGATGAGGGTGTGGGGGAGGATCCAGCTGACGGAGAGGATGCGGTTTGCGAAGGTGGATGCGATCAACGAGGATGGGACGTTCGACTTGGGATTCGTCGACACGAGAGACACGAATGCTGAGATCAGGAAGGAGAGGAAAGTGCGAGTGGAGGTGATACACTCGCCTTCGTCTGTGGTTTGAAGATATGAACAATGATCTTGATGGTGGTGTGATGAAAATGACTACCAGACTTTATGCAACTGCTGCTGCTGCTGCTGCTGCTGCTGCTGCTGCTGCTGCTACTAATGATGATGATGATGATGATGATGATGATGATGATGATGATGATGATGATGATGATGATGATGATGATGATGATGATGATGATGATGATGCTGATTTGAATGCTTGTCCCAAATTAGATGGTCATTTGATGACGATGAGCAGATGGCTGGAGAGCTCTTGATCAAGCCGCTGTCTAGTCATGACCGGCTGGTGGATTTCATGAGCAGGATCCATCTTGCTTCTAAGCACAAGGAGGTGACGCGAGTGAGGAGCTGAGGTCTTGTGCTCTGACATGGCTGCAGCTCGACCTCTCCGGCTGTTATATCTCGGAGTTCATCGACTACGACGGGGGAGCTGGTTTCAAACACGTGGTGGAGGCCGGTTGGTACACGAGGGGACTGAGAAAGCTCCTCCTCTCGCACAACAGGCTGTCGACGCTTCCTCCCTCCATCTCTCGACTTTCTTCCCTCACTGTCCTGCAGCTCCAGCAGAACTCCCTCCTTGCGCTCCCGGAGACTCTCAGCTGCCTGATCAGCCTGGTCGAGATCGACGTCTCCCACAATCTCCTCACTGTGCTGCCCTGCGGCCTCGGCATCCCCGCAGAGCTGGAGACGATCGTCACCCATCACAACCCGCTCCTGGCTCCTCCCCCCGAGGTCGTTCGAGGAGGAGCGCAAGTCATCAGTCGATACCTGCGAGGAGTACACCTGGCTCGGAGGACAGGGGAGCTGTACTGGGAGCAGCTGGGACTGTGCAGCATCGACACGCTGACGGTGATGCTGCCTGACGGGGAGGCGGCGACGCTGCGAGAGCTCTATCTCGACGACAACCTCCTCGTCGTCTTCAACCCCTCGGTCCTCGCCGAGCTGGCAGCCCTTCGCGTCCTCCGCTGCTGCAACAACTTCCTCACCTTCCTGCATCCTAACGTTGGGCTCTTCTGCACGCAGCTCGAGCAGCTGACCCTGGACGGCAACCGCCTCTCCCACCTCCCTCACACGCTCGGCACGCTGACGGGACTCCTTGCGATCTCTGCGGATAGGAACCCCCACCTGCTGTCTCCTCCCCCGGAGGTGAACGCGCTGCCCTCCTCGGTCAAGATCCGCTTCCTCCAGCAGATGTCACATGCTGTCTCGCACCAGCACGCTGACCTCTCTGACTTTGGGCTGCAAGCAGTTCCTCCCGATCTACTGGAAAACAGCAGCATCCGCGTCGTCCTGCTCGGCCACAATCAGATTTCGTCCCTCCCCCCCTCTGTCCAGACTTGGACCTCCCTCGTCGAGCTCTGCTTGCAGGGCAACCGGATCAACAGGCTCCCTGCTAGCATCGGGTTCTGCACTGCTCTGACTTCCCTCGACCTCCGCCACAACCGTCTGCGCCGGTTGCCTCCGGAGATGGGCAGGATGCGAGCATTGAACAAGCTCCTCCTCCTCGGCCAGCAGTCCAGCTCTACTCGGGACACGGCTGGTCTACAGCAGGGGTTCATGTGGAGCACGGAGGAGGCTACTGTAGGACACGTTCATAACCTCAGCGGCTGCGACGAGTACGTCTGCCAACCCAACATACCTAAGCTTGTCTGCCCATCCTGCCTCGCTCAAGGGCTGGTCATGGCTGGGACCTTCGACAGTGAAGAGGTAGAGACTCGGCTGCACGCGTACCTGTCGCAGGAGGAGGAGAGGCAGAGACGGGGGAAACCGTCGGTGGAGTTCCCTACCGTAGAATGTCCGACGTGCGGCGAGAGGACGCGGCTAAGCGAGCTGAAGGAGCCGAGGAGGAAGGACTCTTCTGCAGTCAGGGAGTGGATCCCTTCCAGGCTGTGGCATCATGACGTGTGGAGTCCTGAGCTGCCTCAGCAGACGTTCTCCGCCTTCTACACGAGGAGCAGCAGGACAAGAAGCCCTTCGGACAACCGCCATATCCCCGACATCATCGAGACGCCTCCCATGCTCGGGGGGGAGGGAGACGCGCATGACACGCAGGCAGTGGTCTCGTACCTGGCCCGCTGCCTGGAGGCTCGTGGAGGCAGCCTGGCGCTCTCCAACTTTTACCTCCTCCAGTTCCCGCTCGAGGCCCTCGACCTGTCGGGCCTCCGCACGTGCGACGTCAGTCACAACAGCATCAAGGACCTCCCGACGGATCTCGACCGGCTGACTCGCCTCCGCTCCCTCCGGGTGGACCACAACATCCTTGAGATGCTCCCCCCCGGCCTTCGCTTCCTGACTTCCCTCACCGAGCTGCTCGCCAACGACAACATGCTCGAAGAAGTCTGCCCGGAGATCGGAGCTTGCGTCCACCTGACAAGGCTGAACCTGCACGCGAACAAACTCGTTACTCTTCCCCACACCATCGGCAACTGCTCCCTCCTCACACAGCTCACCATCCACCAGAACAAGATCAAGGTCATTCCCCCCTCCCTCAGCAACGCCAGCAACATCACCATGCTCGAGCTGGACGGCGGGCCGGAGGACTGCCACTTCGTCTCTCCTCCTCCTCCCATCCCGAGCCAGAGCTCTGCCAACTTCATGAGGTACCTCAAGGAGCTTTACACCTACTCCAAGGAGAAGAGGCTCTTCACGCCGGGCTACGGGCTAGAGGAGGTGCCAGGCCTTGTCCTCGAGGCCGCCACGTGTGTGGTGGCGCTGAACTTGGACGCGAACAACATCAGCCAGCTGCCGGAGGAGATCGGTCACTTCACGCTACTGGACGAGCTCTTCTCCATCTGCGACAACGAGCTTGTCGAGATCCCCGAGAGCGTCGGGAACCTCGTGAGGCTTCGGAGCCTGAGGCTGTCGGGCAACAACCTGACCATGCTGCCCGACAGCTTGTCAGAGCTTGTCTGCCTCGAAGAGTTCCTGGTGGACCACAACAACCTGCAGGACTTCAACCGCTGCTTCAGCACCATGACCTGCCTCCACACGCTCTCCATCGCCGACAACAACATCAAGGAGGTCTATCCCGAGTTCGGCCTCATCTCCTCCCTCACCTCCCTCAACTTCGTGGACAACCCGGTGGTCCTACCTGGCCCCGAGGTCAGCACCAGGGTGACGGAGAAGGTGGTCGACTACCTGGGGAGGATCAAGGTGTCTCAGTCGACGGGCTGCCTGGACCTCGCCAACTTGGACCTTTTCTCCCTCAACCATCAGGTCAAGGACGCGTACACTGCACGGGTCATCGACCTCCGCCACAACCACATCGCCGCCCTCCCACACGACTTCGCCCTGATGGTCCACTGCCAAGAGCTGCTGCTGGACGGGAACCCAATGAGCCACCTGGAGGACTCGATCGGCAAGCTCGTCTCCCTGGAGGTCCTCTCGGTAGAGAGGATGGCCGACCCCCTTCGGGCCTTCCCGGAGGTCTCGTTCGCCGGGCTGAGGAAGCTGGTAGTGCTCAAGGCAGCGCACAACGAGATCTCCATGCTGCCGGACGTGTTCAAGTTCGTTTCCCATGTGGAGTATGTGGACCTCAGCAGCAACATGGTGAGAGTTTGTAAGGGGCTGAAGAGCCTGCGCTGACCCGCTGTCGCAGTTGACGCAGCTCCCTCCCTCCATGACCAACTGCCGCCAGCTCAAGGTCCTGCTGGTGAACAACAACCGTCTGAAGCAGTTGTTCAAGGGATGCAGCAACCTCAAGTCCCTTCACACTCTTGACATCTCTCAGAACAAGCTCACGAGGCTGTCGAGGGGCCTTGGCGGCCTCTACCTCAGCGAGACGCTCAAGAACTTCGACCTGTCGGGCAACGAGTGGGAGATGCCCCCGGACGAGATCACCTCCAAGGGAGAGCAGTGGATGCTCAAGGTAACGACTAGCACCGAGGGGCCTCGTGTGTCTCACTTGCTGCTTGCAGTACGTGGGGGAGTTGTGGAAGGCGAAGCTGGCGAACGGGATCAGCCTCTGCAAGTTCAGCCTGTCGAGGGTGTACGAAGATATCATCCAAGACAACCTGGTAGAGCTGGCGCTGGACGACAACGAAATCTCCATCATACCTCCATCCATCAACCGCCTGAAACGACTCGAGGATTTCTCCATCCAGAGGAACAAGTGAGCCTCTCGCCTCTCTGCCCTCCTCCTCCTCCTCGCCCCACCAGCTGACTGGCTGTGCAGGCTGACGGAAATCCCCGAGGAGCTCTGGAACCTCCGGGCCCTCTCAGTGCTGAAACTGGACGACAACAAGATCACCTCGATCTCTCGCAACATCGTCCGACTCGCTTCCACTCTCACCTGGTTCAGCATCGAAAGAAACTTCGTCACTTCCTTCCCCGTGGAGTTTGCTCAGATGGAGGTCCGTAACCTGCTCCCCTCCTCCCCCCTCTCTGACCTCACGATCCTGCTCGCAGATGCTCGAGATCTTCAACTGTTCCACCGCCGGGCTAGACGCTGACGTCAGGCACGCGTATGAATCCGGGCTCGAGACCTTCATGGCCTACATGCGAGCATGGTCGACCGTCAAGACCTCCGGCAGGCTGGACCTCAACTGGGACGCGTCGCTTGCCTGGGATCCCTTGCAGGAAATGCCAGCGCAGCTCTGGAGGTTTGCGGACAGACTGACTGTCTTGTACCTCAACGAAAACTCCATCATGCATCTCCCATACAACATCTTCCTCCTCTACAACCTCAGGCACTTGTCGTTGGACAAGAACAACATACAAAGCTTGCCCTACTCACTCTGCAGACTGACCGCTCTCGAGGCCCTTTCCCTCCAGGACAACAATGACATGTACGACCCTCCTTATGACGTCTACCTCGAGTTCGGGCTGCCGGGGATCATGAGCTACCTGAAGGCCCTAGACTCCGCCCCCTCCTCCAGGACCCTGGAGATCCAGTCGCTCAAGGTAGGGGAGGACTCGCTCTGTGCTCTGGTAGTGCTGAGCCAGGTTTACAGCTGAACTCCCTCAAGATCAACGACGCCATCCTGACGACGCTGGAGAGTCTCAGCCAGAGGAAGGCGAGGGCGGACGTCAGGCTGACTGACGGCCGTCGGCACAACGAGGCGGAGTCGTTGCAGATCGCGCACCGACTTGCGCTCATGCACATCAGCTCCCTCAACCTGGACTACAATGAGTTCGACGCCGTCCCCCCCGATGCCCTCAAGTTCACGGACCTCGTGCTGCTGTCGGTGGCGCACAACAAGGTGGAGTCGCTTACCGACAGGATCAGCGTGCTGAGCAACCTGACGGTTCTGGAGCTAGAGGACAACCTGCTGCAGCACCTTCCCCAGAGCCTTGAGGGCAACCGCTCGCTGGTGAAGTTGACGCTGAACAGGAACCAGTTCCAGTCCTTCCCCGAAGTCATCTTCGACCTGTCGGGCTTGCAGATCCTGAACCTTGCGCTGAACCAGATCGAGCTCGTCCCAGAGGCCTTGTGCGAGGCAAACACTGCGCTGAAGCTCCTTGCGCTGCAGCACAATCAGATCCATGCGCTGCCCAGCAACATCGGGCTCATGGCGAACCTGATCCTACTGGACCTTACTCAGAACCACATCATCTCCCTCCCCTCCAGCATCTCCGCGTGTCAGAGGCTCAGGGCCCTCTTCCTCTCCGGCAATCCCCTCCCCTCCTTTCCGCGCGACGTCCTCCTCCTCTCAAGGCTGCAGCAGGTCCTGTTCCTCTCGAGCCTCTCCCGCCTCCCTGACCCTCCTTGCGCAGTTGCGATGCTCCAGCACACAACTCTCCGGCGTGCCTCCTGAGCTGGGGCTGCTGACTTGTCTCAAGGAGCTGCTCCTCTCCGACAACGAGCGGCTGGTATGGCCGACCCCGGACGTTCTTGAGCAGCCCATTCAAGACGTCCTCTCCTACCTCCGTACTTACCTGGAAGCGGAGGAGGAGGAGGACGGGGGTCAGAGCGGCGCTTCAGGCCCTGAGACGCGGGGGGTCAGCGTTGACTCCTTCCTCGCCCACAACGCCCGACTGGCCGAGCTGATGGTCGAGCTGCAGGAGCTGACGCTGGAGCTGGAGGAGAAGCAGAAGGAGCTGGCGAAGCACACGAGGATAGGGAACAAGTCCAAGGTCGCGGAGCTGCAGGGGGTGGTGGACGAGCTAAACTACGAGAGGCAAATGCTGGCCCACGAGCTGAGAGAGACGGAGGAGCTGGGAAAGTTGGACGAGAACCTCCTGCTGATCGAGGCTGAGCTTTCAAAGATGGAGAACCCAGCCGAGGACTCGGACTCGGACTAGGAGGACGAGGGGGGTGGCAGGGGAGCAAGGAGAGGGCAAGGGACGAGGAAAAAAGGGAATGGTGGGAAGTAGAGGGGGTAGGGAAGGTGAGGGCGATGGAAAGGTTGTTGTACAGACTGCAAGGTTTGCAATGTAAACTATGAAAGAATGAATGTGAAAAGAATACAAGCAGACGCATCGCCGGAGGGGACGTGAGCCCGTCACCTGGCCCCACTGGGAGTCAAGAAGCAGGAGGGAACAACGTAATCCTCCGACACGTCCCGCCATTCCTCCACCGCCATGACTCGCAACTCGTACTCCCTGCCCTCCTCCAGCTGTATCGCCTCCGCGTTCAACTTGCTCTGGAAGGTCCTCTGCGACGGGTCCCAGGCAAACAGCACCGTCCGCACCTCCTTCTCCAGCCCTGACCGCAGCTCCATGTAGCGCATGCCCAGCGTGTACAGGTTGCTCCCTTGCCGGTTGATCTCTCCTGCCTGCCCGATCACGTACTCGCCCAGGGCCCTCGCGTCCACCTCGATGGTGTCAAAGTTTGACTTGGGAGCGCGGAAAGCTCGAGTGCCGTAGGAGGTCGGCAGTCCAGCCTCGCACTTCAAGGAGAATGTAGTCTTCACCCTCCACAGGTTGCTGTGCTCGAACTTCAGCCCCTTCTCCCCCAGATACACTGCAGTGATGACGTCATGCGCCTGCAAGTAGGTCAACCCATCCGGCGAGTTCTGTGCCAGGAGGGCTTGGATCTTAGGCCACATGACCGGGTCGCTGCTCGCCACGTCTTCAGCTGTCAGGCCCCGGACGTCCACTAGGTCATATCTAGCGTAGGCGTCCAGAAGCACTTGAATGGTCTCCAGGAAGTGCCCGAAGCTCCCGGCGATCTCCTCCCTCAGCTCCGCGAGTCTCCGCGCTCCCAGCCCCTTCCGGATCTCCCTGCTCGTCTCCCAGTGCGACAGCCAGCTGTCCAGCTTCCTCGTCGTCCTGCGGCCGTAGGCGTTCTGCAAGCCATGCTGAGTGGTAGGGGGACCGGAGTTGTCTACCGCAAGAGAGATGGCGCCTTGAGTCGCGAGATGCAAGGGAGTGCAAAGGTTGCGATCGAGCAAGTTCACGTCCGCGCCTCCTTCAAGCAGCACGTAGCAGATGCTCTCCAGGCCACACTGAGCCGCCAGATGCAGCGCGGACATCCCGTCCGTCTCCTCCAGGGAGTCTACGTCGAGTTTGAGCTTACCCTTGCTCAGAATCATCTTCACAGCTCCTTCCTGCCCCATCTTGACCGAGTAGTGCAGCGGCTCGATGCCCAGAAGGTCCCGAGCTCGCACGTCCGCTCGAGCATCGAGCAGGAGGCCGATCAGATCAGAAGTGCCGTTGACGCAGGCCACGTGCAAGGGGGTCCGGCCCAAGTCATCGGCATGACTGAAATCGGCCCTCATCTCCACCAGCACCTTCACGACCGCCGACCGGCCGGCAGCACACGCTTGATGCAGAGGCGTCCAGCCCATGGGGTGCCGGAGGGTGCGGAACTCTTGAACCACTTCCTTCTTGCGGAGTTTCGGTGCCACGTCACCGGGGGCGTCGCCCTTGATCCACAAGGTCGAGCTGGCAGCATACTGAAGTGGTAGGCGAACGAGCTTAGGTAGGCGCTGCTCAGCTGGAGCCTTGCTGGACCGACCAACCGGCTCACCTCCAACAGGAAATTCAGCTCCAATGATATCAAGCTCTAGATCCCTCGATCGGCTGAGAGCACGAACAGCATGATACCTTCCGAGCGCTGCTGCGCGATGCAGAGCGCTCTCTCCATGCTTGTTCAGCGCGTTGACGTTGACGCCATACTGAATTGCCAGCTGGACACAGGCTGGCCCTCTGGCCTCGTGCTCTACAGCAAGGTGCAAGATGGTCTCATTGTCTGCAGTGAGACAAAGGACGAGGTCAGGGTCATGGTCCAACAGGAGCTGCATCGTTGCAACGTGGCCATTCTTGGCTGCTCGATGGACGGCGGTGTGGCAGACCTTGTGGTCTCCGATCCAAGGATCGACGTCGAAGCAGGCGAGGAGGGAGGCAACAATCTCCTCCAGCCCTCTCTCAGCAGCGAGCATCAGAGGCGTGATTCCGTGCGGGTCAGTTAGGTTGACGTCGATGCCGTAGAAACCGACGTGCCGGATGTCATCCGTGTGCGGGTGAATTACGCACAGGGGAGCTGCTTCCGGAGCTGCGAGGTCCCAGACTCTGACACCCGAGTCAGGGGTCGAAGAGGCGATGACCAGGCACTTGTCACGATAGGAAGCAAACTGAATGTCGTAGACCGGGCCTCTGTGAGCGTTCTCACCATCTTCCTCCCCACAGAAGGTCTTGTAAGGGCCCTTGGTGAGCCCTTCCGCTGTCTTCAGCCTCCACAGGAAAATCTCTCCGGTCCCCGAACCTGAGATGATCACCTCGTAGACTCTCTCCTCGAAGACAGGGTAGCGGAATTTCTTGGACTTGGCGCACATGACGGCGCTGTCGTGGCCCTTGTAGATTCTTGTCTTCTGCGTGTCGAGGTCCAAGATGCGGAAAGTCCTGTCGTTGGAAGCGGTGAGGAGGATAGTGGACGTCAGCTGGATCGAGTTGATCGACGATCCTTGATGGAAGGTGAAGTACTTGAGCAGGCTCCCTCCTGACAGGGACCAGACAAAACAGATTCCCATGCGAGAGCCGTGCACAACCCGGTCGGAGGCGACATCCAGATCCACTGAGACCACAGGGCTGGGGAACTGATTCGGCCGCGTGTCTTGATAGACGCGGATGCACCTCGCTGTGTTCGCATCCCACAACCTCACTGTCGTGTCTTCAGAGCCGCTCACCAGATACTTACCTGGGGTTGTGCTCTCCGAGCTCTGCACCTTGACGCACGTGATCGCTCCCGTATGACCGGAGAACACCCTCGTCACTTCCTCCAACCCCCTGATGAAGTTGCAAGGCTGAGACTGCTGAGTCGTCAGGCTCGTCATCTGAATGGAGCCGTCGGTGCTTCCCGTTATGATCCTGTCCTGAATGATCTGCATCCCACGCACGACGTTGTGATCTTCTGACTGCCGGACGAGCAGTCGGCTCCGTTCGAGCTTCAGCCAGCCTTCGCTGTACTCAAGGCCCGTTACTCGGATGGTGCTGTCATCAGAGGCCGAGATAACAGCGCTCGTCGATAGCAGATGCTCCACCACTCTCGCCTGCCCGAGCATACACGCTGCATGTAGCGGAGTAGAGCCTGCCAAGTTCGTCTGCAGGACGTTTGCCCACCTCTTGGCCAGCAGCTGAACAGCCTCAGCCCTTCCCTGCTCCACTGCCATGAACAGAGGCGTCAGAAAGTTCGTGTCGCTCATGTCCACCATGCATCCCGCGCCATGTGGGAACGGGTCGAGGATGTACTCGATGACCTTCAGCTGGTTGAAGATGGCCGCGTAATGCAGCGGCGTCTTTCCGTCCTTGTTGAGGGCGTCAGCTTCGATCTCAGGAGCTCCATCCGACCCGCGCACGAACTGCCTGACGGCCAGGAGGTCCCCTTTAGCAGCCGCCCAGTGCAAGGGATCCGGGAACTCCATGTAGTTTTCCCACGGTGAAACCTGCTTCTTCTGCACGACCATCTTGCTACCGAACTCGCTCTCCACGAATGATATGTTCATGTTCTGAACGGCATCGGCGAAGCCACTCAGGATCTTGCGGTTGGAGGACTGGTGCGCTCGATCCTTGGCGCTGCTCTCGAACCTTCTCAACAGGGCCACGAACTCCTCGAAATCGAGCTCGGAGTCGTCGGACTTGTCTCCGTCTGCAAGGAGGGCGCGCAGCTGGTCGCTGGAGAGTTTGATGCCTAGCTTCTCCAGCGCTACCCCGAGTTCAAAAGGGTCTATCTGTCCGCTGTTGTCAAAATCAATCTCGTTGAACTGCTTCCTGTAGTTCACAAGGTTCTCAACGTCTTCCGGCCACTCACAATCGTCTAGCAGCTTCTGAGGCAGCTCGTATTGTTTCCCCAGTGTCAACTTCAGCATTTCAGTCTTCTGCCTCGTCTCCTCGTCGATTTGTTCTTCTTCGCGCGTATCCTCATAGAAGCTGGCCTCCCAACTTTGCATCCTCTTTTGATTCTGCATCTGCTGCTCTTGTTCATTTCTCATCCTTTCCTCTTCAAGCTGTCTCTTCACTCTCAATCGCTCTTCTTCCACTCTCTTCTTACGCTCCTGCTCTTCCAGCTCCGCTTGTCGTGCTTGTACCTCATACTTGTCGAATTCCTGTGCTGCTTGTGATTCTCCATGGACTTGTGCGAACTCCTTGGCAAGAAACTTCGCGTTGCCAATAGGAATAAATCTCTCTTGCGTTGTTGATTCTGGGTTGTACCCCTTTTCTACTACATCGTAAGAACGCAGCGGCACCTCGTCACCTGGATTCACAAACACACCACCAACACGGCGCGACCGCATTCGTTCAAGAGCCTCATTGAGGCCGAGCCTCCTGCTTGGCACTTTTTGTGCGTTACTATCAGCAAGAAAATTAGGTTGCTCCGCAACTTCATGGGCAAGATCAGGATCAAGCGATCGCTGGGCGATGTATCGCTCCACCATGTCAGCGAACTTGAGCTGGGGTTTACAAAAAACCGCTAAAAGAAATGCATGAAGCAAGCACAGGTGTCATATGGCATCCTCAGGAAGCTTGTCTTTGTAGAGGCACACCCCTGATCATCGTGACCTTCTCGCCATATCCTTCATCTTCACCTGGCCTCCTTCTCCTCCTCTCGTTTCCTCTCTTCCGTTTCCTCATCACGTTCACGATGCACCTCACATAGCATGGCATCGCCTGCCTGTTTAAACTTAACGCCCGAACTTTTTAATTCTGAAAGTTCGGCGGAAGGTTAGAATTATTGGACGTCTTGTACTAAAGTTTATGATATGAAAACTTTCAAAGTTTAGGAGCTGAGCCCGGCGTTCAACGTTTGCCGGGCCGCGATTCCCGCCGATGCTTCGGAAGACTTGAGGTTGAACTTAGTCTCCGTCTATCAGTCGGGGCAGCTACACGAGTTTAAAGTCTCTTTACTCATAGTTAAGTTAAAAATCAGAACGAGGACAATCAGGAGAGACGAGGCCCCCGATAAAGTATGAGTGCTTGTTTTACAGTGGCCCGAGAATCAGCTTGCAACAGCTGTTTAATGTTCAACAAAAAAAGTACAATCTCTACAGGCTCAGCACTGCTGCGCTCGACAGGTTAACTAGGTTTGATGCGTTCAGAACGGGCAGCGACTTGATGGATGCATCTGGGCCCGTTGACTTCTGACAAAGCTGGGAAAGGAGGAGAAGAGTCTGGAGAGAGTTGTCCGTATTCGGAAGACCCAAGACGGGCCAGGTTGACAATGGAATCGCAGAGGCAATCTGGAAATCGCTCTTCCTTCTTTTGTACAGCCCTTCACCAGCAGCGATGGTGTAATCATCAGCGTCCAGACAGAGATCTGCGACTCTTTTGCAACGCTCTCCCTCCTCTCTGTGTTCCACACTCTGCACCGGTGCCTTCTCCTTGCTGGACAATTGCATTACACCACTCGGAATCACTTGACGCAATGATGGTATTTTGGTTTCGACCTTCAGTTCCAAGGGCAGAATGAGCGAGGTCTCCTTCCCGTGGATCTTCAGAGAGATCTCGAGCTCAGCCTGACGGGAGCTTGTTGAGCAGGATCCACTCGAGATCTTCACAGCGAATCCAGCAGAGGCTCCGCTCGCCCTCCCTTCAATCTCGGCCTCTGAGAAGATCTCGACGCTGAGCCTCTGCTTCGAATGCAACTTCTCATCCCAAACCGGTCGTGGGAGATACGGCGAGGCAGAGCTCATCTTCAATTGGAGGCTCGCCCTTCCTGCGTCGGATTCTTCTACCATAGGCCTTGAAACTTTCTTCAGGTGTCGTAGCGTTGCCCACTCTGAGTCCGAAGAGTTGAAATGCAGGCTCGCTTCAATCTGCACGTTCCAGCTCTCCAGGGGAGTGAACGTGATAAACAAATATTTCGTTTCACCAAGTCCCATGGATTGCGTCAAGGTTCCATTTCCATTCCTAATGACCGGGATCACCTGAGGCCTGTGGTCGTTCTCGATGTGCTTGGATAACGCGCGAGTTCCCGACATGGTGCACCACTTTCCACAATAGCAGCACTGGTACATGGTGTCTTTTCCACGCTGTTGCACGATGGGCTCGATCTCTTCCATGCACGCACTCAGAAATCTGCGGGATCCCACTGGCCTGCACTTGGGAGGTCCAAAAGCATCATTCGAAGACTGACCATCGTCGAATGGAAGGGTTTGATTCTGTAAGAAAGGATATCATTAGAACGTGCGCGGATGATGTATCATGAGCAATGCAACTAACCTCTGATTCAACCGGCGAGGCCATGTTGTCTTGATTGTTGACTCAGGAAAACTTGTAGATCTGGCGGACGTTCGAGGAGTGCGAAAGAGAATTCGGGCCACCTGCAAAACCTGCAGCTTGTGGGTTCTATGACAGGACGATGGATGAACAGGAAGGGGAGACCGGCAGCAGGGTAGCGGGGCAGTGCAGAACGAACAGGAGGGTTTCGTACGAAAGACACGATGCTGGGGCAAGAAACGAACGCCGACGGGGACGTCGGGTTGCCAGGGGGTAGTACCCGGAGAATAACAAACTGCATAGAAGGGTAGTCCACGGACCTAGGGGTAGGATCGGGATTCGTGAATACTTCTAGCGATATTCCTGGGTGGTCAGAGGTATAAGAGTGGGGTAGGGTTGGAAAGTTTCCAGAGATCCGAATTGAGTGGGTCCTACGTCTTTGCAGGGGTAGGGGTGAGGGGTGTTTCGGGCTCGAGTCGCAGATAGGGGTAGGGGGTGAGTCTCGGAAGTTGGCTTTCATTTCCTTTTACATGGGACCGATGACGGAGAGGGCAGAAAAGGGCTAGGTGGGAACCACAAGGGGGGTCACTACCCCACCCTTTCGTTTCCCTGAAGATATGATAAATGACCCCTCTATAAACCCATGGCGTGTGGTCATCAGAAAACTCTGGAGGGTGGGTGATCATATCAGCGCATTGACTTTTAGAGAAGGGTGGGGGTAGGGAGTTCGGTACAAAGTGAGTCCGAAACGACACCTGGGGGGTGGGGTAGGATGAGGTGGATACAAGTCCCGATGCATGCGGTACAGAAAGTAGCATAGAGAGAGCGGTGGGTACCGAAAGTGACAGTTCGATGGTAAACCTGACGGTACTGGGTCGCAGGGGTGGGTCAGAAGTAGAGTTTCGGAATTCTTGACGCAGTAGTAGTTGGCGCATCATCATGGTTTAACAGCGTTTGTTGTAAAGGTGATTGCCGTCATTTGTATGGTCATCAAGAGCCAACTTTTCATAAACATCAATCAATCACGTTACCATCGGAAGTGGTGGGTCGACAACTAGTGCCCCACCTCCCCACCACGTCCCTGGCTCTTCCAATGGCGAGTCATGGCGAATTCCGAATTTGGTCCGCTGCCTACCCCTACCCCTTTTGTCCTGAAACCACAGCAGTGTACTACCCCACCCATGAGACCAAGGGAGAAACCCTGGAGTAACCCTCGTCAACATAATGACAATGGCTACCCCTACCCCCACTTTGACCATTCCATGGCTCGTTATTATATATATTATTACTGTCTTTAGGACCTCGGACACCCCCTTTCGCAGCTCCAAATACCCCTACCCTCCCTGTATCAACTTTTTGAACACCAACCCACCGGTACCGGCATCGTCAACTTTTGTACAGGACAAAATTGTTTTTTTTGGGCTTCCGTCGATGTGTCACTATAAGCAATCCGCAGTACTGAGTGTCGGATTACTGTAAACTGCTTTATAATCTATATGTCATACCGAATATCACATCGAAGGTTATAATAATGTAATTTAAAAATATAAAATTTTATCTATACTAATTCATCCTACCGAAATCATTCAATGGTAGAAATTATATAATTTATAAAAAGGTAGTAATGATTACCTTTCTACCTTTAGTCAAAGTTAAGTTAAAACATTAGTGAAATTCCGAGCCGGCAAGCCTTGACTTTACTACTTCAGTTCCGCATCGTCTGATGATAGTATGAAATTCCGTTCGAAGTCACGGTATACGTACTGAGGTACTGATGACTTCAAGTTGACTTTAAAACTTTTAGTCACTGAGAGTGACTGATTTGAGTAATAAGGTCGGGCTCGGAAAAGTAGTTCTCGGCCCGGGCAGCCCGGCCCGGCCTCCGAGAGTCAGCCTGTAAAATGAACACGATTACGTCACGAGCCCGAGTCAGAGAAAGGACTATCAGAATGAAAGGACAGTTGGCTGCCTCGTACTCGTGTTGAAACCCAGCGCTTCCACAATTTAGGATTGTGCTGCCTTTTGTGTTATCCGTGTGTATTTTTGAGGCGGGTTGGGTTTTTTTGCTCATTCTATCATCGCCAGGAGCAAGGAGCACCGGTGAAGCTCTTCACAGCCTCTTCCAGGGAAGGACGGGTGCATCTCTTGATCGAGGAAATCTCCCGAGTCCCTCTGCCAGAGGTAGATGGAAGTTGACACTGTGACAAATTTTCCCTAGATATCATTCGTAGGCAACAGCGCGTACAGATACGTCGACAAGGTCCAGACCTTCAAGCCACTACTAAGCCGGAGCTGTTCAAGAGCGTGAAGATTTTTGTCATCGAAAGCGTTCGCTTTGCGTGAGTTCGTGCACTCTCGGGCGGAGTTCGCAGCGAAAACAACAGGCGTACGTCCCTTCCATCGACACGTCTGTGGGTGCGTGAGGTGTTGGAGGTGGAGTGATAAGACTCGCCCGGCGGGACGACGCGCCGGTCTGCGGCTGTTGCTATTGCTGTTGCTGTTGCCGTGAGCACCTCATGCTTATGTCGCCGACAACATCTGGTGGGCGGTATGCGTCGTACAAGTGCGCGACAGCACGTTTGTTGGCTTGGCTGACTGAGAAGGAGCCACCGACGCCGCGAACGGTGCGCGCCATGCTCAATGCCGCACGCAGGCTGTCGGAGAGATGCGAGATGATGCCAGCCGACGTCAAGGCAAGTCTCGAGCTCGCCATCAAGTTGCGGAGGGAGGTTCACGAGCTGTACACTTCGCGTGTGGCGCAAACAAACCCCGACGACGAGCGCCATGCTCACTTCATCTCGGCCCTCGAACGTGTGCGCGCGTGGTTGCAGCCTCCTTCAAGCAAAGAAGAGAGGCGCGACGCTCCAACGAAGCAGCTTGAGCCTGAAGCCGAGGAGCTTGCGAACCGCTTCGAGTTGCTTGATGTTGAGGAAGGTTGGGACGAAGTGGACGAGTCCGTGCCAAAGTCACAAATGCTTGTGGGTAAAGACGTGCTCATCGATGGACTTACGAGTAAGCCAGAGTTAAATGGACGTACGGGCTATGTGGTTGAGCACCTCTCACACAACGGCCGTTACAAGGTTCGCTGCGGCGACGAATTCTACAGCCTCAAGCCGGAAAACATCAAGCATGCTCCTATGCAAGAAGCGGAGCAAGAGCAGTTTATTCTTGGCGAGGCTATCGAATTTGAGGCGGCGTGCTTGATGCTTGATGTCCAGGCTGCGCTCGGCGAAGTGGCGACTGCTTGGAATGACTACAAAACGGGCGCATCTCGCTTCTTACCGCTGCCGCACTTACGAATGCGTGCGTCAGCCACGCCGAGCATCTCGCTAGTGCACTCGAGGCGAAGCATCCTCGGCTAATGAGCCTCTCTCGCGTCGTGTGCGTGGCCCACTTGTCCCGCGCGATCAAGACGACGATGTCGCAACTGAACGTTAAGTTTGGCGTCGCGCTTGACATCGTGTGTGACGTTGCGTTTGGCGATGCAAGTGATCGGATCGTCAGGCAATTCCTGAACGCGCGCACGATCAATGGGACGGCCATCTTCCTGATCGAACAGGCTCTCGAAAGCTATCCTTGCTCGTCGCAAAAAGATGAAATGGAGCTCGAGAAAATGAGCCAGAAACTCATCATGCGGCGTGCAACGCAATGCACCAAGGAACAAGCACGTGCCGTGATGTCGATGATCGCCAAGGAGGTTGTGCTGCGCTTTGCGCCGGTCAGCTATGGCGAGGACGAAGTAAACGACTTCTACCTCGGCGAAAATGGCATTCTCTTCACTTCTGACTTCCTGCAAAAGCTCTGTGCCGCAGGCCTCGTGCGGCGCCCGCGAACGTGGAGCGCGCCAAAAACAGGATTCTTCGGTGAGCCATGGGACGAGGTCCGCAATCCCGCGGAGAGCACAGAAGATCTACTCGACTACATGGGGGGACTCGTTCCAGCGCTTTTCTATTTTGCAGATGCCGAGCTGCGGACGAAGCACGGCTCGGTCGAGTTTCCAGAGCTCAGGCATGCTACGCTCATGCCGCTGTCGAATGTGCTCAAGAAGGCCATGGATCGTGGCACCGTATCCCTCGCCTTCGTCGTCTCCATACAGGCCGCGCTGCTCTCCCTTGTGTGCGTCAATGGCGAGCGACGATGCAAGCGTGTGCACATCACGACGAAGGCGGCATTCGCGAAGGCTGCACAGCAACTCGGTGGGGCGCTCGCGGCGCTCGAAGGCGAAAGCTTTAGAGGACGGCATACTGAAATCTCGACGCGGAATGTCCAAATGTTCAAGGCTTGGGTGGATCATGTCCACGCGCTGCAGACAAGTCCGCCGCCCGTGGGTACACATGTTCCCGAGATCCTGGCTATCGCGGAGCGTCAGCGTGACCAGGCGTTGCTCGAGAATCCATGGGTCGCTGGGCAATACTTGCTTGTACTATGCCTGGGCGTTGGCATGGGAGGTGGTGTGATAAGCATTGACGACTTTGGGCAGACGTCCTTCGTGCTTCATGTCGGAAATGCCCTACGCACCGTCGGTGCGCTTGGCGAATCCGATAGCGCTCAGCTCCTTGAGATGCTCACGCACACATTTGACGAAGACTGCAAGTCGATTTGGTTTGCTGGCGTGCCACGGAATAACTTCTCGAAGCACTGGTTTCACCGGATGGGAATGGACGTGACACTGATGAAAAATCGTAAACTTACTTCAATTGAGGCAGAGGACATCAGCTTGGCCTTCAAGCGTGCGGCGGCGGCGGATTTCGCCGACTTGGCACTAATGGGCAGTGCCGACCCACTTCAAGTCATCCTTCAGGCAATTCGCGAGGCGTTCGAGGAGGACCCACTCGTCGGCATCAACCTCGGTGCAGTTGGTGCACAGCTCCTGCCTTTGGCGCAACACCTTGTCAACGAATTAGGACTGCAGGATGAGGTTGTAGCCAATCTTGTGCAGCTTGGTCAGGACATGGAACGCAGTTCAGGCACACGGAAGAAGGGTCGCCATCGTGAGAACAACGACTCGGCTGGCCCGGACCGCAGACACGCGCTTTATCTGACCATCATCGGCGCTCTTTTCATGAAATGCGAGCGCGACGCGCCCGAGAGTTCCGACCCATTGCATCTCGGGAGAAATCCCGATGGTGGCGCTCCCACGATGCGAGCGATTGATCGCGATACTCTTCCGCCCTGCTCGCCACTGGAGCGTGCATATCTCAAGCGTGCAGGTGCAGTGCTCGTGGCGTTCATTCAGAATATTAAGGCGACCAACTATCGACTTCTGACATTGTAGACAAAATTTTAGAATCACCAGCTGATGAAATGTGTGAAAATTGATTCATTTAAGTTTTGCTTTCAGAAGTAATCATCGCCGTATGCGCGACCAAACCGTGTCTTGGCGCTGCTCACCGCTACGCCTCACCCCTCGTTCACAGTTTCCCTTTCGCGAAGTGTCGAGGGAAAGAACGAATTCGCGCCAAACAACATGTGCAAGGGATCAAACAAATGAGCAAGAGCGCGCTTGAATAGCCGCGACCGTACATTAAAGATGGACCTGTCAGGTCACAGTGCCAACGTCCAGCCTATTGAGTCGCCATCGACGGCGATACTCGTGACTGCACGTCGACTCGGTAACGTGCATCAATGACGTGATGCTCTACGCGGCGGCTTGCAGATGCACATCATTTGAACCATGTACATTGTCTATTAGAGTTGGGTGAGGAGAGGGTCCAATGAGAAGGCTCTCGCCGCAACCAGTCGGTCAGAACGATGTCTTGTGAGCGGCGTCCCTGCTCAGGGAGGGAACCAACGAAGAGATTAAGCTTGGAACCGTGATCTCCAGCGAGTAAGAGTGTAACGACCGCATTCACATCAGGAAGCGGTGCTTAGCTCGTAAGCAACAGCAGGCGATTCGTAACTCGTGCAACACAATAATCGCAACTCGCGTGTCCCACAAAAAATGACCAAAGCGTGAAATTTCGCTAGCGGTCTCAGTCTGCATGTCTCAACACGTGGCTGCGGCTTGAAGGTCGCTTGTAATGAGAGCCGCAAGATCTCGAACGCTTTCCTCCGTTGCTTGTGGTAGAATGATGGCGTGAGCTTCGTCATCGACGGTCGGAAGCTCGAAGAGCTGAATGGTATCCTCGCTCGGCCGTGGAAACACGATCAGGCTCATCTCACTCCGGCTATGCGGCACGCCAGAAGCTTCCCGAAGCGACTCGAACAAAGCCTCGAGCCGTTTGCTCCTTTCATATTCCGCCTTCCAATCGAGCTGTCGAAGCGTGCACGCCCCAGCGGTGCGATCAGTCCGTCTCGGCTCCCCGATATAATTGCGTCGTTCACACGCAGATATGGCACATACGCATCTCCGCCTAGTCGCCTCTGCATTTCCTGCTCGTGCTCGTATGCGTGGCATGCAATCACAATACAGCCGCAGACAACACCTCCGCTCCACTTGTGCGCACTGATCGAAATGCTGTCGATGTCCCTCCCAATGTAGCAGCGCGATGCACGCTCGTCGAGTGCCCAAAACCTGCCGTGGAACGAGGCGTCGACGTGAACGTGGGGCGCTATCCTGAGGCAAGACATCGAATTCCCCAGTTGCTGGGTTGTGCTGACCAGCTGTCATGCGCAACGTTTCCACTCACGTCGTCGTTCGCTCCACGAAACGTCGTGTCGAGTGTGAGCATGAACTTGCGGGCGTTCATTTGCTCGCTTGATACGCGCACTAGTTGTTCCAGTGAATCTAGATCGATGGCACCGTCTGCCATTTTCCTAGCCACTGCGTGCATTTGGTCGTCGCAGAAGAGTCGCGCCGACTTCTCGATTGAGTAGTGCGCCTGGTCGGTCCAAATGATCAGTGTTCGTCTCGAGTATTAGATGCTATGTGGTGCACACATGGTAGTTGCCACTGTCCGTGCTCGTCGTATTGTCCTCCTCTGCGTCGCCATCGCCAACTTGCACGTCAGCACTCAGCATGGAATCGTCGAGTTCAACCCTTTCAGACGTGCATGTCTTCACCACAACGCCTTCGCTGCCTTCGCAGAACGTAATGTGCACGTAACTGTCGTCGACGTCTCTCGCTATTCAGCCTTGCGCCGTAGCGGTCATATACGCCCCGGGCCGTGGCGGTTGTCCGCCAACGGGTCGCCGCAGCTGTCCCATGTGTAGAAACCAAGCTTCCTGCGCTCCCCGCAATGCTCGAACGCGCGTTCGAGATGAGAAGCAATATGGGCCGTCGAGCCGCTGCTGGAGTCATCTGCCTCATCCCCTCTAGAGGAAAGGTAGTCGCCCAAAACCAACCCGCCTCAGAAACAAGCTAGGACAATACATAAGGCAGCTCAATCCTCCTATTCTACCTGCGCGAGCATCCAAACCGTGACGAGGGGTACTCTCCCCCAGACTCTCCCCAAAATGCTCGTGGAAGGGGGGAGGGGGGGGGGGTGGTACTCTCCCAGATATGCATGCGAGGGCAGTAGGCTCTGACGAAAGGAGAGACCAGAGGAGAGAAGGGACCTCGAAACAAGCACCGAGTAAGCAGCAAGGAGAGCAGGGGGAAGACTAAAGGTGTAGGACTGAGCTGGATGATGATTTATCAGAAATAACCAAGGAAAGCAGTGAAGGAAGTGAAAGAAGGAGAGGGAGTGAAGGGTCGTGAGAAAGTACGGAAGAGAGCGAGGGAGCGAGTGAGAGGGAATAAGTGCCTGGGCAAGAGTGATAGTCCCTGCAGCAAGCATCATCACGACGGCAATTGCCTAATGCGATCAGACAGGAGCACTTTTGTCCGCCCTTTCAAGGCAATGCTTGATCTCATTAGCAGCCTCACAGGGAGGGGAGGATGAGCTTCCTCCGCTGCTTCTCGTGCAAGGTCGAGCCCGACGACAGCCATGACGGGTCGGGCTCGTCGCTCCAGCGAAGCTTGGAGGAGGCGAACAAGACGATCTCACAGCTCCAGGCGGAGCTCCAGCAGGCCAAGGATCGTCTGGTCCACCACAAAGACATCAAGGAGAAGCTGCCAAGCATCTCAAGCCCTACTCTTAGAGTTTCAGACCATGAGGAGGAGACTCAAGCTCCAGCCTCGTCATGGCGCCTCCCGGACGAGATCCGATCTACCCTCCAAGAGCTTTTCCACATCTCCCACGACCCCCAGCGATCCAAGCTCCTCCACAACGACCTCCTCGTCTCTCTCGGCGTCGACGTCTCGGCCCTCATCCAGCACGCAAGCCCTGGCAAGCTCTCGTACGAGGACTACGAGGTCAGAGTCGCAAGGGAGTGGGAGCTCGCTCGCAAGGCCAGCAGCCTCGCTGACATGGACATGCTCCGCGTCATGGCGGAGTGCATCCCCGGTGGGAGCGTCGAGAGTCCTCTAGCGGGGCTACAGGGGATGACTGCGAGCGCTCTGTCGGCTCTATGGCAGACGGCGATAGCGGGGAAACTGAAGGAGGCGCTGGGGAGGCCGGGGGAGGCTCGAGGGCGGGAGGCAGGAGTCTGTTCGACCTTGCACAATAGCAAGTACTCTCTAAACGAGGCAGAGGCTACAGACAGCGAGGAGACGCGCGAAGCCGTGTACGGGAAGATCGAGGAGTACTACCGGGGGCTGATCGACCGGATTGGGCTGCCTCAGACAGGACTGATGAAGGCGATGGAGGAAGAGCACTGCCGGGGCGAGGACGCAGAGGAAGGGTTTACGACGAGCAACTACGGCATCAGGACGACAGCAAAGGAAGAGTGGCTGAACGTCACAGACCCGGAGAGGAGGCAGAGGCTGTCTGAAGGAAAGCGGATCATCCGAGGGATAGAGGAGCTGAGGGAGCATGCGATGACGATCAAGGCGGACCTGCGGGAGGAGGAGCTGATCGCGCTGCAGCTCTACACAGGTAAGCAGGAGAGAGCGAGGCAGGAAGTCTTTGTTGGATGAGACAGGTACCACAGGGCCGTTGTACTACAAGTATAACTCCATCCTCCGAGCCCCAGACCAGGTGGCCAACAAGTACACGACGACCCTGCACTGCATGGTCAGCGGACTGGTCAAGCTGGCTCGTCACACGCCTCTGACGGAGGATCGGCGAGTGTGGAGGGGGCTGAAGGGGCTGAAGCTGCCGAAGAGCTTCCTCGAGGAGGACAAGCTCGGAGTGTCGGGAGGGGTCGAGTACGGGCTGCTGAGCACGACGACAGACGTGGGGACGGCGATCCAGTACGCGGAGGAGGGTGCAGAGCCGATCGTGCTGGAGATCAGCTGCGGGGCGATCGACCGGGGGGCGAGCTTGGCGTTCTTGTCTCAGTATCCCGGGGAGGAGGAGATCTTATATCCTCCGCTGTCTTACCTGGAGGTGCTGAAGAAGCCGCGTCAAGAGGTGATGGAGGGGAAGCGAGTGAAGGTGCTGCAGCTGAGAATCAACGCGAACGTGATGAGCTCGACGATCGAGGACATGCTGGGGAAGAGGAAGCAGCTGTATGCGGGGCTGATGGAGAACATCGCGAGGGAGGTAGAGCGAGACCTGAGGGAGTGGGAGCCGGAGATCCAGGAGCGACTGAAGAGTGCAGTTGCTGATAGGTGTAACCGGCGTGATAGGGTGCTGTTGGAATCGATTAAGGAAGAATGCCGCACGCTTGTCGAGGCGAGTAGACGGAGGGAGGCAGAGTGGTACAACGAGGACTCGAGATACAAGGAGGCAATCGAGCTGTCCAACTCGATGAAGGACATGGCGATCAACAAGCTCAGACATTGGATCGAAGACACTCAAGGAGACTGGAAATGCCCAGCTTTGACAGGCGACTCGATGAAGTCAGTGTACTGGAAGACGATGGCTGGTCTGATGTTCAAGATTGCCTCCCTGACTCCAGCAGACAGTGGCAGACAAGAGCTGTGCAAGCGACTGTGCGGGATGTACGGCTTGTCGATCGCAAGCGAAGAAGAGCAGGCGGAGCCGCCGACAGTCACAGCAGTCGTACGAGGGCAGGGAGAGCTGATCCCGCTACTGAAGGCGGCAGGATGCGACATGGATGGGCGGATAGAGGACGGGAGGACAGGGCTGCATGTAGCGGCGATGCTGGGGAGGGCGGGAAGCGTGAGGGAGCTGATAGAAGCAGGAGCGGAGGTAGGAGCGAGAGACGGGGAGGGGAGGACATGCATTCACTGGGCGGGAAAGTATGGACATGTGGAGGTCCTGAAGAGGTTGAGGGAGATGTGTGGGGTAGAGAAACTGAGAGATTATGTAAGGGAGAAGACGAATGACGGCTGGACATGCACGCATTTGGCGAGTGTTGGAGGGCAGGTGGAGACACTTCGGTACCTTGCAGAGACATGCGGGAAGGTGCTGCTGAGCGAGAAGACGAATGACGGCTGTACGTATGATGGCTGGACATGCGCGCATTTGGCATGTCAACGAGGACAGGTAGAGGTACTGCGGTACCTTGCAGAGACATGCGGGAAGGAGCTGCTGAGAGAGAAGACGAATGACGGCAGGACTTGCGCACATGTGGCAAGTCTAGGAGGGCAGGTGGAAGTACTGCGGTACCTTGCAGAGACATGCGGGGAGGAGCTGCTGAGAGAAAAGGACAATTTCGGAAAGACGTGTGCTGATGAGGCAAGTGAACACGAACCTGTTGTCGAGTATCTTCAAGGTATGGGGATCGAGTAATCTCAGACTGATTTTATAAGTACAACTGCGAAAACAAATATGTCCTACCATCGTGGCATTGCTTTATGCTTGGGCTCAGGTAAAATGTGCACCGCAGGATCCAAAGGGTCCAAAACCTCGAACGAACGAGAAAGTGGGGATTACTTTCGCTGGCCACGATTAGCATTAAATCACAAGGAGTTGGAGGCAGGTTCTACATGCCACTTCTGCTACCTATGGGACGATGGATATATCTCCTCATACCGCACGATAATCAAATTATTCACACAATAGACACAATCGACACAATTCCATACCCACCACTACGGAGATGGCTGAAGAGGTTCCGAGAAGAACTCGAGAGGCACACAGGATGCAGCTGGAAGATGGAAAGCAAATTTAGAACTATGATTTCAGGGCTCCACCTCATCTTTACCCGAGCAGCTCACGTGCTGTGGGAAAAGATCTCGGGAGAGGAGCAGGTATCTGCTCTGAAACAAGGTGGATGGAGGACATGTCAAGCTGCACACTTATGATAGATAGAATGCTAGTATCGATCTGCATAAAGATAGGAGAAATAGATGTAAGAGAAGCACTAACAGTCATGAAGGAATGGGGGAATGTACCAAGGAATATCATACTGCGACCTTGTGCGACAGTTGATCACGGTTCTTGAGAGCATCGACTCATTGAAAAACAATATCACAGCAGGTATCAAAGTGACAACAAAACTGATTCATCTTGTTCCTAGAAGACATTACACGACGTAGACTGTGATGTGCTCATACACAGGTAGGTACCGAGTCTCCGAAACACTAAATTGTCATGATTTTTTTAATGACTGAAAAAGAAGGCAAACTACAAATCCGCCTCAACAAAATACTAGGAAAGGGAGGAGTGGAACTGGAGTAGCGGTTTCCAGAGCGGTTTCACCTGCGAGAGGGCTGTATGAGGGCTTGATCAGCACTTTCCTGGGGCGGGTCGGTTGAGTTTTATTTAGCCCCCGATGCCGTCGGGGATCTGAAGCAGAAGGTTGCGATGGCGTGGGAAGCGAAGAGAAACCTTGTGAGGGGACGAGCCTCAAGTCAAGTAGTCATAGTAGTTGAAGCATGCCTGCAACGAGGGACGGGCAGGTAGGATGACCTCTACTTGACCTTCTCCTCCTCCCCCCCCCCCCCCCCCCCCCGCGCAAGCACACGGCTTGCTACCACGTTGTCTTTGTCCAGCAGGCAGGCGATGAGCGCTGCCAGACTTTCAAGCTACAATCGTACCGTCCTCTTGGTCGCACTTACGCTTTGGATTTCTAATCCTGCGAATGCTAGGAGGAAGAAGACTAGTCAAGATGTCCATCCGTGCGATTCTTTCGAATCCTTCCAGGAGGCGATGGAAGCAGCAAACAATCTTGCAGCTTCGAGGAGGACGAGAGAGGAGAGCAGATGCCTGCAGAGAGCTATTCAGCTGTCTCCGCGCCACCCTGAGCCCTTCGCTCGCCTGGCCGAGATCGCGGTCACTGACGGCCAACACCTCCAGGCTCGTGAGTATGTTGAGCAAGCACAGCGACTGTCACCAACCTCATCCAAGGTGCTGTCGATATCGGCTGCCATCTACTACTCCCTTGGTGACCTGCAGAGATCAGTGGCCGACTACGAGGCCGCCATGCTGCAACAGGATGGCCTGACGATGCACAACTTCAACAACCTGGGGATCTCGTACGCGGCCAGCAACCAGCACGCTTCTGCGGTGCGATCGTACAAGTCCGCCCTGCGCCTCTGGACCCCTGAGTCGGGTATGATGACGACAAGCATTCTTCTGAACCTTGGGAACACGTTCGTCGACCTGAGAAGATTCTCTGAGGCCTTTGCCTCCTACCGGCGCATCCTTCACCTAGATCCCTCGTACGCCATCGCCCATTACTCACTTGCACGTGCTCTTGATCGTGCAGGAAATCCCCTCGAAGCTCTCTCAGTCTACAGACAAGCGACGATGGCGGACCCGTACCTTCCTCACGCCTACAGCAACATGGGCATCACCTTGTTGAATCAGAATCGACCCAATGACGCTGTCAAGGTGCTGGAGTATGCCGTCCGGTTGCGACCGATCTCTGCTGAGTTCGACAACTTGGGGGATGCATATGGTGACAGTACGAGGTACGAGGACGCGATCGCAACCTATCAGAAGGCGATAGACGTGGCTCCCAACAGGATCTACCCCAAGTCCTACTACAGTCAGCTGCACTACCTGATCCACACTTGCAACTTCGACCGTCTGAGGGAGGCCTGCGAGAACCTTGAAAACACCTTGAGCTGGGAGCTGCAGACAGGGCAGGAATCCGGAATGACTCCGGTGGAGGCTCTTGTGCTGATCGGAACTTACACCGACCACAGCTTGTTTCTTCGCGTTGCCCGGAATTTCGCGACCCGTTCACTTGCCCGGGTGAAACAGGCAGGTTGGGTTCCCTTCAGCAAGCACGCAAGGATGAAACCTGGGAAGAGGCTCAGGATCGGATACATCAGTGGAGGGTTTCGACATCATCCGGATGGAAAGAACATGCAAGGAGTGTTTGAGCAGCACGACAGGTCGAGGTTCGAAGTTTTCTGCTTCAGTTTGAAGAGAGATCATGGCACTCCCGTTCAGAGGAAGCTTCAATCGACGTGTGAGCACTTCCTGGACTACACAGACCTAGACAACTATCATGCAGCTTCACAGGTCAACCAGCTTGGCATCCACGTCCTCTTCGACGTGAATGGGTACACCGGCGAAGGCGTGCGGCAGCAGAGGAACATTATCCTCGCCTTGTCCCCAGCAAAGCTCCAGGTGAACTTCTTGGCTTGGGTCGCAAGCAGCGGCGCTTCTTTTATCCAGGTTCCCTCAGTTGGCTCAGGATGGTTGATGTGACTATGTGGGCAGTACTTGGTCTCCGATAAGGTTGCGAGTCCACCTGAGTTCGTTCAAGACTACTCGGAGAAACTTCTGCTATGGCCACACTGTTACTTCCCCTCCGACCTCCGACAATCAGGGGGAGAGATCCGCCTGCCCAAGGTTTTAGGCCTGTCCAAGGTTGATATTGAGAGGTTCTAATCGTCCATGTCCAGGGGAGGGCGCTGAACAAGAGGAGGTCTGACCTGGGGCTCCCTCGTGACGGTCCTCTGTTGTCAGGGTTCAACCAGTTGTGGAAGATAGACAAGGCGTGTAACTCAATCCTTTTTCCCATCGGAGGAGCTGATGTCTTGATGTAGAGACTGTTCCTGACTTGGATGGACATCTTACGACGAACGACTGAGGTGAAGGCAACATTCGTTATCGCTGCGTGTTTGCAACGTAACGTCAACGCAGCATCACACAACCCTCTGGCTTCCTCTGTTTCCAGATGTGGCCAAACCGCAGCTGATGCGAATAGCGAGAGCAAAGTTGGGGAAGGTGGAACGCAACTGGGCAGTCTACACACGTTGTAATGCTGACGTCAGAATGCAACGACGAGGATCGTATGGACGAATCTGTTTGACGAGAGCGAACATCTGCAAGTGAAGAGCCTTGCAACCATGCAGGTCCTGACTTCTCCTCCTCCCTCTCTCCATCCTGCTGCTCGTCTGATCATTGGACAGCTCGACACCTTCCTCTACTGCGGTCACACGTCGGGCGCCGACATTCTCTGGGCTGGCGTACCAACCGTGACGCTTCCTGGAATCATGCAGGTCCTTCCTGTTTCTCAGTGACCGTCACCTTTCTTGTGACTTGATCTAGTCGGCGCGAGTCGGCGCGAGTCTCCTCAAGGGCCTCAGCCTGCACGGCCACCTGGTCGCCAGGTGCGGTTGCAGGCTCACGCGACTTTACATAACTCAGTCCGGAGCAGGACGGCAGAGGACTATGCGGATGTTGTAGTGAGAGCGATCCGAAGCCTGCAAGCCAGCGGCGAGTCGAAGTGGCTGAGTGAGAGAAGGAGAGAATGTGCGGGAGTGACCTGAAGTGGCGGATGCGATGATACAATCAGGTTCGGTGAGGGCGAAACTTGCAACGGAGAAGCAATCTGGTTCGTTATTTGATGTCTCAAAGTGAGATGAGCCTTGCTGGGTCCATTCTCTCATGATGCAAATGTTACAGGTGGGTAAAGTCCATGGAGTCAGCAGTCTCTATGGCCTGGGATATCGACTCTTTCAGGTTCTTTGTGTCTATGTTTTGGATGTCAATCGCGATTGACGTGCATAAATGTAATCGCAGTTTGAATCCAAGAAACGTCATCATCTCAGGACATGTTTTCTAGCGTAGTCACGTCCTCGCATCGCCATTGCGTTATCGCGTGATGATCATTCTGCTGAAGCGTCTGCCCGATGAGCTTTTCGATGATTTTCTGCCGTTGATTCTTGATTAACATCGATGCATTTGCGAATTTGCTCTGATGCTGTAAATACAAAACTCAGGGGAATCTCCCAGAGAAACTTATTACCTGGATCTTGAGGTAGCCTCGCTCGAGACTTGTAAGAATCTGAGATTCCAGCCATACATCATTGCTCTTGCACACCTTCACATGTGCCTGACAGAGGATTCTAACGTGGAGCAATCATTCCAACTTCGTAAAGGTGAAGCAGTCAGACCTTAAACCTTCTTCGAATTCGCAAATTTCATCCTCCATGAATAAACTTGCAAAAGACATTCTGATCCATACATCCAGTTCAAGATCGTAACTGGACCCTGAAATCATCTGCATGCTAGCTTCCAACATTTTCTTTGCATCTTCGACCTGTACGTTAATATCATGTGAATTCAAAAGAGGAGATAGCAATGGTTTACATTGGAACCAGGACCAGCTCTTCTAAGGTAAACAGCATTCACTGACAGGAATGCTGCTTCAATCCACCTCGAAAGATCGCCTTGACAGTTCTCTTTGATATTTCTTATTTCCTTTGTGAGGCTCTGAAGCTGATAAAAGATGTTTTCGTTGATGTCATCTAGGCTCAATAGTATCATGCAAGTGTACAATGCAGCCCACATTCTTTCACTGCTGTGTTTAGAACGATGACGAACCCTATCCAAATGCTCAATAGCGATTGCTGGGAGTTTACATCTCCAAAGATACTTTGCAATAAGACAATGTGTAGCTGTTGCGAGATCATCTCTTATACATTCTGGCCTTATGTGCTTCAAGCTTGATGATTTCACAATGGAGCAAAGTCTTGATATAGTGCTTTGTGCACGCAACAATTCGAATTGATCAAGTTGTATCGAAGCTGCCCTTTCAAGACATGTTGCAAACAGGATGAGATGAGAAAGGTTTTCATCGTAGAAAGTGGACATCTCATGAACCGGTTGTTCGTCTAGGCAAAGTTTTCGTTTCTTTGTGCGTCCCTCCGACTGGTCAGCTGCTGAATCCACTTCATTCATTCGACTTTGGGCCTTCAGAAACAAGGAGCAACCCTTTGACTTTTTTTGAGACAAGTTTGCAGTCGGATCGCAGGTGCCCAACTCTTCACAACCTTTCAAATGAAGGTTCAGAGCTTCCAGGATTCTTGCGCTGCCGATGCAACAACGTGAGGATCGAAAAGTCTGCAAAACCGCAAGCTGATGTTGCCGGGCAGGTGCAAAGATCCGATGGAATGTTGGAACTATTTTGCTCGACTGCTCACAAACGGGAAGAGCTTCTTCTCCAGAGAGGTTGTATATTCTCCTCAGGACCTGGTGATACTGTTGGATTTGTATGCATGATGTGCTTGCTTGTCCACCATTCAAACGCTCCATGATGCCCGATGCTGCGTTCAAGTGCTCTAGAGCACACGGCCGGTTGTTTGACCTGGACCTCAAGATGATTGGTGTGTCATCACAAGTTGAGATCACCTGAGCTCTATGTGGGCGGCAGCCAGGCAGCAGATGGCAGTCTTGTCACTGCTGCTCTCCTTGTCAATCGCAACCTTGATGCAGCACCTGGCGCCCTCAATGTCCCCCTGCATGACATGCACGGAGCTCTGCACGAGAGCAACGTAGCTCACGCAGTCTCTGGACTCAGAACTTAGTGCATGCTCGAGTGCGGCAGACAGGAACGCATGCGCTTGCTTGAGGTCCCCCTCCCGAACGAAAGTCTCCGATATCATCAGGGACATGTACGATTTGATCTCATCGGCGCCCCGGGAGACCTCGAAACTCTTGATGCACTTGCAAGCTCAAAACTTCAGGCAGAACACGCTCGTCCTTGACACGCTCACCTCCAAGGCCTTGCGGAAGTGTGAACGTTCGTCCACGACATTGTCGGTGTAGGAGCGGTAGAGGCAGCCCAACCGGACATGCAGCCTCATCAGCTCGAGGTTGAACAGCTCAGCTGCTCTGCTCGCGATCGTCTCCTTGAGGAGAGCGATGGCGGCGGCTACGTGACCTCCTTCCTCTAGCATGCGCGAAGCATGCAACAAACCCTCTGCCTGCATCTTTTGGCGGGAACGGGATTGCTAAGTTTTCAAGAGTTTGTGGCACTTTGACTTTTTTTTTGAGGGACTTTTTCGGTTTTCAAGCTAGAGCTAGCATGCGTTGTGTTGAGGAGGAGGAGGAGGAGGAGGAGGAGGAGGAGGAGGAGGAGGAGGAGGAGGAGGAGGAGGAGGAGGAGGACGGCTGCTGACCGACGAGCACACAAGAGCAGAGGAGGAGGATTCCATTTACACACAAGAGACGTCATTGCAAGCGCGAGCCGCCTCTCACTGCCAGCATGGCTCTCGTCGATATACCTTACCCTAGAATGCTGCATGGCCCCTGCGGCCTCAAGGACTTGGCTCCAAGGACTTCTCCAGCTTCAGCTTTGCTAGCCTGAGAGCCCCCAAACGTCTCAGCGGGAGTGCTGAAGAGCGTCCCCACTCCCCACTCACCTCTCCTGCAGGCTCAGGAACGAAGACCGTTTGTGCAGCTCGGAACCTGTGACGTGGGTGAGGATGAGAAAGTTCGCGGCATCGCACGCGCACCAGGGGTTTCAACATGAGCGCTGGGAGGAGGAGACTCCATCATCTCGCCGCTGGTGTTTTCTTCCCTAGGGCTATGGAGACTTTAGGCAGAATCTATAGAGGAAGAGTAGGACAGGAGGAGAGGGGATAGGAGGATCGGGCGAGAGGAGGAGAGGAGGAGAGCAAGAAAAGTGGCAAGGAAAGTTACCTCTGATTCGCAAGCAGCGAACGGAGCTGGTGAAACTTTTGGATCAACGGCGAAGTTGCGGAGGGACCTTTGAAGCACGTCAAGTGCTTCTTCTCCTCTGCAGCGCTGGTCTCCATCGACGTTTCGTCCTGCGAACTGTCATCCTGTTGCTCGCAACATGAGCCATGCTTGCTCTCCACTCGTGCGTGTATCTTTGCCAGGCCTCTCTTGACGTGGACTCGGAAGTCTGCTGGGCGATCCGACATGTAGTCATCCAGATCAAAGTCGTCGTTCTCCTGGATATAGTCGTGCAAGCTCTCGAAGCCGGATCGTGCAACAGAGGAGTCCTTGCTGACTATCTGGTCAAATATGCTGTGCACCCTTGAAAACGATTCGGAGCTTTCCT
The DNA here is from genome assembly GCF_000315625.1 of Guillardia theta CCMP2712. NCBI lineage: Eukaryota > Cryptophyceae > Pyrenomonadales > Geminigeraceae > Guillardia > Guillardia theta. The sequence goes on from NW_005434662.1 coordinate 536,699, forward strand.
TGGTCATCTTTGCGCCTTGTTGTTTGAACACCAGCTCAAGGTAAGAGCAAAGGATGGGATTGCTGTGAACAGGTATCAAAGTCAGATGATTCTTGATAGCTGTCCCTTTCAGCTTGACCAACTCGTTCAAAATCATCTTCAACAGACGCAGGGGCCTGAATTCCTTCCCTTTGTATTGGGACGGCGGGTGTGCAGTCAAGAACTTGTGTATGTCTCTCAGAAGAACGTCGATGTTCATGTCGTCCAGGAAAGTTGAAATTCTCCTAGTCATTTCCAACAGACACCGCAAGACACCATCAATGAAATCAAGAGTTGGTTCCCGAAGGCCCGACAAAGGAGCTTGATCGTAAAGAAAGTTGATCAGGATGGTAAAAACTGCATTCGGCCGCGCGAAGTGAAGCACATCCACGACCAGCTCATTCATAGAGCGAACAACCTGCTCCATCATCTCGTCGTCGTGGAGATGCGGATCATGCAAGGTCCATAACAATTCTTCCATGAGACGACTTAAGACCCTGTCGCTCACAGTCTTGGCCGCTGTGGGGACGCTTGACAACAAGTAGTGAAGGGAGCGAAGGGCATCTGTGACTCCTTTCCGTGTATCCGTATCATCCCAAGTCCCCCCAGTTGCAATACTCTCACCGACAAGTGTGATAAGAGTATCAACAATGATGTCCACATGAGCTAGGACTTCGTCCGCGTCCCCTCTTGTCTTGATGGAGTCGATGATGTCACATAGTTGAAGAACAGCTGCTGCTTGCTCTCGAGCTGTTGAGCTCGCACGAATGTCGTCGATCAATGAGCAGATCATATTGTGCATGTTTTGATCACAAAACAATGATTTCTCTGCTGATTCGAAGCGCCTTTCCCCATGAGCCGATCTGGAAGGCTTGAACGGGTCCACACTGATCAAGTCTACCATCGGCTTGTGCACAGAAACATTCTTGTCGCCATGCAAGGAATGAGATTTCATTTCCATGGAGGACCTAACCGCAAAGCCATGTTCCTTCACCGTCAGTGGCGATTCTGAATCGCTTTCATGACGGGGCAATCTCTCATGAGGGTAATTGGAAGGGGAGGGTTCTTTCATCGACCCCCGGCAGAGTTTCATTTTGTTCAGTTTTGTGTCTATCAGGTCCTTGTCCTTGATCTCCAACTTACTCAGGTGCTTCCAGACCTTTTCACCGATCATGCTGTATACCGCAATAATGAACTCGATGGCCGAATTTCTAACTGACGCATCTCTCTCCGAAACAAAGGTACCTATAGTCGATATCACCTTGCCCGGATTACTCGTGACCTCGTCCAATCCTTTTTCTTGAACCATGTAGCAGGCTACAGAAAGACATTCTGCCTTGGCCCGTTGATTTCGGGTGTGGAGCAAAGTATCCAGAAGGAGATTGAAGAACTTGCTCGCTGGATACAGCGCAACAAGGATCAGAAGAGCTTCTCGGATCTGCTTGCGGACGTTCTCGTTGTTGGCTCCGACTTCTTCCATCAGGCAAGGCAAGCACATTTGCGCTTCATAGTCAGATAGGCAGTAGTTTTCCTTGGTCAAGAAATCAAACAGATTCCTCAACAAGTCCAAAACTGCCAACACAACAATTGTGTTGTTTCCTTTGCCAACCAGACGCAAGGAGCAAAATTTCAGGATCATATCCAGATTGTCAATCACCTCTTCAGCTTCAATTTGAAATGAATTCCCCATAATTCTCATGCCTTCCACTTGCTTTTTGAATTCCTTAGAGAAAAGTTTCGAGTGTATTTCAGAATCTATACATTGAAACATCTGCTCGCTCATGGCTTGTACCAAACTTTCGACCTCTTTGGCGTTGTCAAGTATCCATTTGAATTTCCCATGTCGCTTTTCTCTCAGGTCCTTTTGATTGGTTCGCCGAAAAATCCTTTGATTCAAGTTTGAAGGTGCAGATGCGGCAGATCCTTGGGAGGATGAAATGTTCTCCATAGCGTCAGGCTTCAGAATACTTTTTCTTACCATGGATGTGGCAGTTGAAGGCCTGCTCAACGAAAGACTCTTACGAGAATTCCGTGTTTCGCTGTCTTTCTCTCTGAACTTCGCGCTTGAGATGTTCCTTGACAACAGCGAGCTCCGCACGTTCCCATCTCTTCTGTCCTGTATGGGCGATCTCATGGATGAAGAAAGTTGAGGCGAGGGAGGCCTATGGGCGCTCAAAACCCTTCCGTTGGAGTCTTGAGGGTCAGGGCTACTTGGCGACGATCGATGGGGCGGTCTGTCCTGCAAGTGATGTCCTGCCGCATGACTGGAAGAGCCCTCTTCGTTTGCTTCTTGCGCTGCCCTGCTACAAACAGCTTGAAGGGTTTCTGCTAGAGCAGGCTTCTGATCTCTGATGATCTTCTCTAACGTTTCTGTGCCGTTCAAAGAAATGATGGGAACCAGGCATCTCTCCGCTGCTGCCCGAATCTGCATGGATTAGAGATGCCTTAGGATATTCAACGGACTGAAGGGAAAGAGCCATACCTCAGCGTTCCTGTGTTGCAAGCTATCTATAATCGGTGGGAGAAGGCTAGACAGATCTAAGTCAGTCTTCTTATCCATGTTCTGAAGAAAATCAGCCATCCATCTGTCATGGATGTCAGTATCATGCTTGAGTTCAGCCTAATGATGTTCAGCTCATACCTCGTTGCATCCTCACGACCGGCGGGAGCTTCTACTGAAAGAGCGAAATGCGCATGACGAACAATGATATCGGGAGAAAGGTTCTTTGACAGCGTCTTCATGCATTCAAGAACCGCATCTCTTACGACCTTCTTATTGTCTCCTATGAGGGGAAACAGGGAGGGCAGCACAATCTTGTTCACTTTCTCCATGTTGGGCCCAATCGCTTCCGTCAACTGGCTGAGCAACGAGATCGACAGCATGACAATATTCTTATTGCTATCTCGCAATCTTGCCTTGAGCTGTGTCCAGAATTCTCCACCATTGACGTCCACGTATGGTCCTTGATGGCCCAGTGGTTTCGCTTTCTTCAAAGCGTCTTCAATGGCAATCAGAGAACTGTGGCGATCCTTCCAGTTGCTGTTCGAGAGCCCTTCCAACGATTTATGGACAATGGTTGCAAGCGGTGTTGCCTTGAATGATGCGTCATCAGTGAGCAATTCTTTCTCCTTGCCCGAAGCCTTGCAGACACGTCGAGGGGCTGCTGTTGTTGACATGGGCGCTTCTTGCAATTCAGGAATGGAGCTGAACGCCTGCATTGAGTAAGTTCGTATGACATGTAGCGCATGCAGTTACAGTTCACCTCATCTATCACTGTAAGTAAAGCTGGCTTTACATCCGTCAAGAAGTTTCGGATGTCAGAACCAAGATGGATTCGCATGGTCTTAAGTATTTCGATTGAGCTCTTTTTCACCGTTGGATTTGGCGAGGTCAGCCTGAAAATTACTGGTGTATGAGGAACGATTTGGCGCAACAAGGAGGGATTTACATGTTCTTGATGAATCCCAAGAGCATCTTTGGATCCAAAACAGAGAATCCGAATTCCAAACAATATACTTGACAGAAGGCAAGAGCTTCGGAATGCACCTTCAGCATGTTTCAGTGTTTCACGATCCACATCAATGGCATGCGCTTCGAACCTTTGGATTCTTGTGTTGACTGACTTGATCGATCACAGCATCCAGAACTTGCTTTGGATTGATCGCCTCTCCAAAATTTAAGAGACAGTCGGTCACAACTTGCTTGAGCTTATGGCAAATCTCGTCAATTCCAATAGCATAACAGGAGGAATAGATACCTTGGCGTCAGAAAATTTGTCAACAAGTACCGGGATGTAGCTTTCGATGAGGTTCATGCTTTGCAACGAACGCTGCATTGAGACATGGTTACGATTGATCATAGATTTCCATCAAAAATATTTCTTCAAACAGAGCGTAAATGTCCATTGTGCATACAGGAATTGATATGATCAGTGCAAAAGAAAGGAAACCAGTCGGGTCCCTGTAATCCTTACCTTCAAGAACAGATCTGCAGCAATCTGAAAGACTTTAGCCAAGACCTATGCACAAGCATCATGATTGCCGTCTTCTCACCAGGAGACTTACCTGCATGTTGGTTTCTTTGCGATCGATGAACATTGCAGTCAGTAGCCTCAATAATGCCTGGTTTGATGAAGCATAAGTCCGAAACAGAATCCTAGGACACTCACCTGAGCAATGTTCTCTTGGCCCATAAACTCCTCTATCTTGGTGACGTTCTCGAGTTCTGTGAGAGCTTCAAGCTTATCCTTCCATGCCCCAGTTTCCAGTCGCTCGAGCATGTTGGGATACTTGGTGTTGATTGCTTCTTTAGCAAAACTCTCTAACTCCTCATCTTTCAGGGCTGTGACTGACGTGCTGCTTGCTGTATCCTTCGCTTTTTTGACCGCATTCGAGCTTTCTCGAGCTTTACTTCCCAATGGTGTAGCTTCGACTTTGGTCGCCTCCCTTCCATGACCTTTCGCAGGCGATAGCTTCGGACTAGATTTTGCTCTTCCAATCACTTCCTTCGGGTTGCCTTCACTGCAGTCACACGAAGAAAGCAAACCTTAATTTCAGCCAACCTGCATCATCTTCCAGCGTGAGCAATCTCGGTTTACTTCTCGTCTTGACGCTCGGAGAATTCCTCGCTGGTGAGGAAGGAACAGATTTGGTTCGCTGACTTGTTGAGCTTTCAGCAGTCTCTTCATTCTGCCTGGACTCCAGGCGTGCTCTCAGCTTCTCGTCCAATATCTCCATTGGAATATGAAGATTCTCTACAGCAGCTGCAGACGCGAGACACGACATTGAGGCCTTTGCTGCATCTCGAACCTCGGATGCACTGCATTCGATCACTGCTCAACCGCGAATGAGAGGTAGCAAACAATTACTTGTCATTCGTTGCTTTTCCAATGACTTCAACCAAATGCTTCACCCAGAGGCTCAAATCCTGCCAAGTACGTCAGAAGCATGTTCCGAAACGGCCCATCACTCAATGAACAGGAAACGAGGGATCTGAATTGATCCATACATCAGCTTTTCTGCGCTCTACCAACACTTGAAGCAATTTCACCGCCTCAATCTTAGCCTGTTGCCCATGTAAATTCAAGAGCAATCTGGAACATGCGATGCAAAGAAACCAACCTTGATACTAATTTTGGGTTCGAGAACTTTGGAAATTTCGTCCAACACATCGTCTGCACACAAGGAACTGAAAAGGAAAACGACTGAGGGATTGAACACTCAGTTTTGCGCTGACCTAGGATACAACGAAAGGAACGCAGCATGCAGCGCTTCGGTCACTCGGCGATCTTTGTCTCGAAAATGATCCAGTAGGGGTCCAATACACAATCTTGCATATGGAGAAAAAGACTTGCGAAGTCCTGTACGAAAGTGAATGGAAGGACCTAAATTCGACATGCGAAAACTTCATTAACAAACCTCCTGCTAGATTTGAAATGCAAGTTGCAGCGGTGGAAACAACCAGTACCATCGAATCGTTGAAAAGTTTGAGTAGAGTTTTTACAATCTCCCCGTAATCTCCAGGAGCTATCCTTGGCACCTGGAAGCAATGCTACTTCAAAAGAGACACAGGGGGTAAAAGAGAACGAAAACGCGAGCAAGAAAGACGTCGAATAGCATTACCTTTGAAAGTTCCATCAAAGTATTCAATTTCTCGAGTCTGATTTGCCATTTTGGCTCAGAGGTCACTTGCTGACACCAATCCTCTGGGATCTGCTTCAAAACATTCACAGGATCTGAAATCTCCCACAGGTCCAGCTCTGGGAGAGTTTGGACTGGTTGATCTTCCATGGCCTTGACGTCCGACCCCTGTCCAAGGTTCTGATCGCGACCCGTTGTATCTGCTGGGTCCTCATTCTCCTTGATTTCCACGCTCGACTTCTCCATTTGTGCTAGTGCGTCATCGATTTCCTTCTGCTGCGCAGGCCGCAGATTTTGATACTTTTCCCTGAGAGACGAGCCTGGGGAAGAAAGATTTAGCTGCTGCACACCACAAGAACGACATCACCAAAGACTTTGAAGATTGACAGGGCGATGGGGAGTGCTTCAGCTCTCACAGAGGTCACGGTGCTATCGAAGAGCTGCACAGAAAGCGATATGATCTCCTTCAACAGCGCCTTGTCAAAGGTGGGCAATCCTTCCGACTGCAAGTAAATCCGCAGGGACTCCACGGCGGCGGCAGCTATCTTCGGCTGTTTCGAAGAAGCGGCTGCCATCAGTTCGGTGACCACCACGTTGGAATGAAGCTTGCACATCTGCAGCAAAGCTCTCTGTGCTTTGCCTCGACATTTGGCTTGAACCAGCCCCTTGTAAACGAGCCTGGCTGACAACTGCGGGCTAATTTCCTTCATCGAATGCTCGGAAGCATTTTCAATGAAGCACACCGCCGCCTCAATGCCTTTCTCTTGCACAATCACATTGGAATCATCGACGCCTTCGAGAACATAGCGCATTACCTCTTCCTCCTTGCATCCTTTGAAACCGCTCCTGACCTTGGCGGCTACAGCTACCAGGCAGTCGCTGCGATCCTTCCAATTCTTGCTTGCAAACTTCGACTCAAGGGCACCCATGTCCAGGTCCGCCTGCCCTTGGCCGTTCTCTCCGTCCCCTCCCGCGGTATCATCGAAGTCGCTGAACTTTCCCGGTCCCAGCATGTTCAGCCCTCTCGTCCTCTCATCCTTTCCTCCCCCTGGATCCCGCCATATTTTCCTCCAAATCTCATTTGATGATGTCGACCCGCCTCATCAGCCCCCTCACATCTCAATCCAACATCACTGACCCGCCTCAGTTAATGACAGGCCGGCCCAGTGATCGGACCGTCGACGGGCCGCCGGGGACCCGGGCCGCTCAGCTGTGGGCGAAGGCGACGGCCCGGAGTCGGATCATTGCTTACAGCCGAGACGGCCGGTCGCCGGACGGCTCAGCTCGTTTAAAATTCTCTGGTCAATCTGAGTTCCTTCAAACGAGTCACACTCTCGGTGACTAGCTAGTGACTCGTGACCATACTACTGCCGATCTGAGTGGCTCCGAGGCTCCAAGGTTGATTCATTTCTCACGATCATGACGACTTCTAATTTACAGTGAACGCGTAAATGCTTGGAGAAATTGCAAGCCTCCCTTCCTGTAGCAGAAAAGCATCAATTCCTAGGTTTGCCTTTCGCACCAACCATTACATCATCGCTGTCATAGTCTTCATTTGTCTCTGCTGATTCCGTAGGATCCATATCAGACAATTCTCGGCGACGCAACGCCTGTTCGAAGCAAAAGGCCTCATCGACGTATTTGTGCAGAGCAAGCAACGACTACCTTTGACAGAAACGTGAAGAGCTTGGCGTTCCCCTCTGCTAGCTGAGACCTTGCTAAGTCTAAAGCTGTCTTGCCCCACTCATCGGGCCTCGTCACATCTGTGTGAACCACGAGTCACGTCGTCCACCCACATCCCTCACCGCATCACCTGCTCCATGATCGATGAGCACCCGCGCGGCCTCGAGTTGCTCACACCAGACTGCCTCATGGAGAGGCGTGTACTTGTAGCCTGCTGCTCCTGCACAGCCATGAGCACGCATCCAGCACTTGGAGGTCCATGGGATACCTCTCTCTGCACCATGCACATCAGCTCCTGATCTGATCAAGACCCGGATCGTCTCGATGTGCCCGCCGGCGGCTGCTCTGTGCAAGGCAGTCCATTGCATCTTGTCGTGGTGGTTCACATCTGCACCGAGTTGAAGGAGTTTGATCACAGTCTTCACGCGGCCATCAGCGGCAGCATACTGCAAAGGAGTGTAGCCAAAGTTGTTGCTGGCATTAACCAGCCAAGAGGCATTCTTTGCGATCGTCTCTACTGTATGTGTGTGTCCATTGTATGCCGCATAGTGAAGTATGGAGCTCCTGCGCTTGTCAGTAAAGTTCATGTCGGCCCCAAGGACTGCCAACAAATCGACAGCATCCTTGTGTCCACATTCGGCTGCTTTCAAGATCGCACATTGATGTTCCTCGTTGATGAAGTTTACATCAGCCCCCATCTGTACAAACTTCCTGATCTTCTCTAATTTGCCCTTCTTCGCGGCTCGAATCAGTCTTAGATTGGCTTCATTTTCTCTGTCCAAACTGAAGCCAAGACACGCACCTCCACCCGTAACTCGCAGGCAGAAGTCTTTTCGCATGGCCTCCAAGTGTTTCAATCTTGTTTCGAATTGAGCTGCCGAAACAAGACCCCTGTCCAGGGATCCATCCCGAGTCACCGAGAGGTTCCTTGCTCCAAAACAGATGTCCGGTCCAAAATACGATCTGCTAACGAATGCACAAGGTAGTTGGTATGAATTGTCGCGGCAAAGCGAAGAAACCCTTGCTTTGTGCTCTCCCTCCGTCAGGCAAGCATAGAATCTCGCAAAATTGAAAGTACCGGACAACCCCTTGCAGGTGGTGGCTGTCTTTCCAGGTATCATCAGAATTGAAAACAGCAGAAACCATTGAGGGGCCCGTAGCTTCAAAACTGAGAATGGAATCATAAGACAAGGACTTGTCATGTTCGTCCCATGGATGGTTGGGCCCTGTTCCTCTCAACAATGTGAGTGTAAGCTTCGATTGGTATTGTGTGTTGTTGTGTTTGAAAATTTCTTTGCGGCAGATGACGCGCACGAATCAATTTCCATTGTTCTACGTTGAGGCGTGTCTGCTCTTTGCAAGGCTTCAGAGTTTTCAAGTGTTCATCACCACCCACTGCGTCTTGAGCAGAAGAGCCCTCAGGTTGTGCTGAGACCCAGCCTAGGATCACGCTCTTGTAGTGCGAGACATGTCAGCCTCTCCGCGACATCCCCTCCTTCTTTCCACTTCCTGCCTGCCTATTGCAACCGCACGGCCCCCTGTGGCTCCTGCATTAGAGATCCGTATCCCTGACGGGGCGGGCTTGTACAACTGTCGTGACTCGGGGCACTCGGAGCGGCCGGGCCGGGGCGCCCGGGCCCGACTCAGGAAACTGCACTGCCGCGCGGTCGACAGTACGTTGAACGATCAGGGTAAGGCTTCGGACCGTCAGACGGTCCGATCAGAGCGCCCGAGCCTGATGAGAACCAGTCGGTCTCTCCAGCTCGGTCATGCCGCAGTGCCCGGCCGCCGGCCGGCGGGGACTCCCCGTCAGTCCACTTAGGTGCGCAGTAACATTGGGTGACTCAAGCTACACACGCAGGCAGATTCTCAGTGAAAACTTTGTACATGCGGCAGCTCACGGGTTGACCTTTCACTTGTGAAATCTACCGACCTCCTGCGGGGTCGCTGAAGGACTTTCTACCTCAGGTTGGTTCCAACCCAGACGTATCTCTACAAACGCCTCACTTGTTTCTTGTCTGTCCTGCGATCACCATGATGTCAGTCAAGAAGTGAGAAAAGGAACTTGCCTCAGGAGGAGGGGTCAACGGCAGCAAGTTGGGGCACCCATCGAGCTCTGAACTCAAGCTTAAGCGCCTGCAACTGGAGAATCAGAAGAGAGTAGGCGCACCAGAGCAGAAAAGGATGCACGCAGCTCACAATGAGTTACCTGTTGTTTCCCTCAGCCATCATACTCGAAAGCAAGGTGTCATGTTCGTATGCTTCATGCTCGTCATGATGTCGAGAAATCTCGATCAGAGAAATCTACGTTCCAAGTATCACACATCAAGGCCTCGGAGTATCGCACCTACCGGTTGTATTGTTGAGACTGAGTAATTCGATCGTCTCCCGCTGCAGCTCGACGTTAACGTAAACAGCACCACGAGGAAAGGCTCTCACTTCTTCACAACAAACACGAGTCTCAACAACCTTACAATGTCCCTTATCACACGGCTGGGCGGCAGAGAGTCAGCACAAGAGCAATGGAAACACACGGATACATGAGAAGGGCCAAATCTTCTTCCAAGGTCTCTGAGATTGCCTGGCTAACTGTTTCAAAACATCGCACTTGTGAAAATTCCATACCGGCATATAAACAAACGCAAAGAGCGCTCCGACACACATCACAGCAAGAACCTGTACACGCCAATTTAAATTCCTGGGGCAAAGACGTTCCGAATACCGCATCGAATACGTTGGAACGATTTGAGCAGAAATTCCAAAATCCTTCAGCGAAGGCCTGAAAAAGAAAAGGAAGGCATCAACACCATCCTCCTATTTGCATCACTTGCTCACCCGAATCATGACCTCCACCAATAGCGCAACTGTTATGAAAACCTCCAACAACTGCAACACATGACGTCACAAGATGTCAGGTTGCAACGTCCCCAACCAGAAACCACACGATGTGTGGAGCCTCGTCGTACTTGTAGAAGCTGTATACAATAGCAAATACATTTATACATATCATGAGAACCTGCAGACTCGTGTCACGCCATGAAACTTTTGAGTTGGTTGATTACGTAATAGTAACTGAACCATGAGGAGAAAACGATCAGTCGAGCATAGCCCCTCAGCTGTTGCGTTTCATGCGCGTACTTCCTCTTGTTGTAGCTGAGCAAGAAGTGAGTCGCTTGTACTTTCCACGATGTCCATCTCACCGGAAAGGAATTTTCCCGAAAGAGCTTTTGATGCCGGACAGTTTCGGCAAGCCCCTGAACCCTGACAAACAGCGCATCAGCAGAAGCTGCTTCCCTCCAACATGCCAGTACCTTTCGATGTCTCGAGCTGGCCTGCGCACAGTGTGGGAATATTTTCGTCTCCTTGCTCCGAGTCTCCAGGATGGTGGTGGCTGGGACTTTCTGACTCGTCCGCCAGCTCCCCGAACGGAGTGGGCAACATCCCTTGCGGTCAGGGTAGCAGCAGCCAAGGAGGCCGAACTATCTAGAGCGAGCTATCTCCTTCCTGTCCTTATCTGCAGAAGACCGAATCAACATGGTCAGTTCGCTATAAGTTATGGCGATACCCTGATGACCTCCCGACGAAGCCACAAATGCATGCTGGGAGGAGAAACCAGTGACCCAATATTCCCAGACCTCCAAGTCACGTGCCTTCGTTCCTTCAAACTCGGCTCTACCTAACTTATCATAGCTCATGTCCCTTCGGCGTCTCTCTCCTACACCCGTCTGCTCCTCCTTCGCTGCCCTCCTCTTCCTCCTCCCTCAGCCTGCATCGTTACACCGGTCCCAGCAGAAAAACAAATTCGTGTAAAAGAGAACAAAAAAACCGACCTTGCAATGCTCCGATCAGAATCGTATGGCCGGGCGGATGAGCATGGGATAAGGAGAAGAGTGAGGAGGCAGGAGGAGGAGGAGGAGGAGGAGGAGGAGGAGGAGGAGGAGAGTAATGATGACATGGACCAAGTAGATGCAAGGTTTATCTCAATAGCCTGTACGCACTTTCTTATGTGACACCTGGAGACACGATGACCAGGAGCTGCAGCTTGTCTAGTTGCTCCCTCATTCTCCTCCTCGTTCTCGACTTGTCTTGCTGTGTTCCGCAGCCATTGAGCCAGACCCCGAGCGCTGACGAGAAGGTCAAGCACAAAGATGTGTGCAGGACACGTGATATCGAAGCCATCTACGCTCGTGAAGGGCTTGCAGAGTTCTTCCGAGTCCATGATAACGAGCGGAGACTTCATGAGGAAAGGCCTTGGCAGAGGAAGTCAAGACGGTTTCTTGCTTGCAAACCGATGGGTGGGATTGGAAACTACATCAGCGGTTTGATGTCATGCCTGGCTATGGCTATGGCCACGAACAGAAGCCTGTTGCTGGCAAAGCCTCCTCCCACTCCTCCTGAAAAGACCACAACCTATGATGTTCCAGTATCACAAATGTTTGACTTCCCGGTCAACATGTCTCTTGGAATCTTTGGTCCTGTGGAAGACATCCCATTCTTGGTGGACAAAGATGGAAATGCTCAGGAGACAGCTGACTTACAGATGATAGACATACGTTCCCATGATCTTCTTTGCATCAACTTCTCATCTGTTTACCACAAACCGATTGTGGTGATGCCTGCACATCTGTGGTTGAGCGCGATCACAATGAACAAGTTCCATTCGCCATGGTTTCAAGAGCATTACGGCGTCGACCGCCACGGTGTTGTGCCGTTCGTACAGAAGGTTGGCCCAAGTTTCGTCCGTCCGAAACGGGAGCTTCAAGCTTTGATCGACCAGCTCTGGGGGTTTCTGACCAAGGACGTCAATCTTAACAATGTCATCGGCCTTCAAGTCCGTGTGGGCATGCCCATTGACACCAGAGCTTACAACGACAGGCCTCCACCGGGTTCTGCTCCCGAGTTTGTCCGATGTGCCTACTCCTACATGTCGGCGCCATGCAAGGAGAGGCCTTCGGCATGGATCATCGCAGCAGACCAGATGCAGAGCAAACGCGAAATCATCGTACAGATTGCTATCAACGAAGGCCCCGTGGTTGCTGCTGCAAACGAGGAGGGTCTCAGAAACACTCTGGGCATTCCCGCTGATTTCTTCGCGCACGACGGCAAACTCTCTCCTCCGGCTGGCACTATCAAGCAGTTGCCTTTCTCTGAAGCTCTGGCCCAGCTCGGGTTCGCTTTGCTGGAGTTTGCGTCCGGTGCGAGGGCGCTGGTCTTGGCCTCGTCCTCTCCTATGAGCACCATCAGTAGCATGAGGGCAGCGGTTGTCGAAATGTTCCTCCTAAAGCTGGCCGATCTTCTGGTGATCACTGAGAACTCGACATTCTGGATACCAGCTGTTGCCTTCGTTCCAAGGAGACGCTGGGGGGACGGAGAGAAGGAGCATCGTTGTAAGGAGCGAGGAAGGAGCTGTTGCGATGATGGTGTGTACATCATGACAACGACTAGGAGGTTGTGTTGGACCTCTAGCTCTCTCACAAACTGACTAGTCCATCAGATGCTATCCCTTGCCGACCTTTGAGCCGACGTCCGACGCGGGGTACCGGAGTCGTGCAATGACTCGTTCTCCCTGCTACTCTGACTCGGTTCTTGACCCTTCAGTCACGTGGCTTCCCCCCTCGTGATATCAAAGTCTTGCAAGACCGTAGTAGGTCATCTTTAGAGATGTTTACAGACATTCAAAAAGGAGAGAGAATATGTGGTTTCGGGTTAGGTTGTAGGATCCTCAAAAAACCCAACTAGCAGATCTTGGCTCCAAGGCAGACAAACAAAATCAGGACAGCACACTGCTTTGAAGATCTTCCAGGCAGTCTAAGACATTCACGAGGTCATCCTTTGCATCTTGTAGACCTTGTATTTCCCTGTCATTGCAGTCACACCAAAACGGCAAAACCCTTTTCATCTTTCACGTACTTCTCCACAGTCATTAGCTGCAGCAGCGACAAGTTTTTCTGCAAACTAGATCATCTCAAACGCTCTCTACAGCTCTCAAAGAACCTGATTGACCCCATCTTCGTCCTCCTCGTTCGAGCTTGGCTGTTTCATGAGCATGGTCAGCCCGAATGCACGCAAACTTCTCATGGCACAAACCTCTGCAAGTACTTCGATAAGATGCTGCAGCTCCGGATCTGATTCGTCACGAATCTTCTTTGATCGCCGTACAGCCGGTCCACTCTTGTGAATCTTGTTTTGAAGATATGGCTGTGAACAGAAAACAAAATTGTAAATGGGCCAACTTGCAACGAGAAAATGTCGTTATGTAGCAAAAATGATCACAAAGATTCAAAATTCATCACTTGAAGGCTTTGGAATAATTCTTGTTTGGCCCCATTCTGTTGACCCCACAAACCATATGCTTGACGCAAAATCTTTTTGCGAACTTCCTTTTTCAGCTTCTTTATCTGGAGCATCTCAAAGTTTTAGCCACTCCATGACAAGATGCCTTTGCAGAACCTGATCGTAGCAGGGATTCTCGTAAGGGCTTCTCAGATTCTTGTCTGGGGTAACGCTTTCAACTATAGCTTTCAGCCTCAAAGCTTTTGTCTGTCGCACTCAAGTTACTTTCTACCCCAACGGACTCCAAGCTTGCCTTCAATCTCTCCAGGTCTTCGGCAGGATCTTTTGTGGCCGGCCTTGCAAGCGGCAGCTCTTGCTTTGCAGTTCTACTCCCAATGCAATCAATCTCACAGTGATACTGGCCTGGACCAGGGATCTGCATAAAGTGAGGACGGAGCAATCTCTGAGCGCGTTCATATCACTTTCTGACTCCGCAGAATCTTCCATTCGAGATCAGACTTGGCCTTTCCGGTTGGAAATCGGACGTATCTTGGTTCAGAGACCAGCCTTCCTCGGTGAGTGATAGGAACCTGATACCTACACAACAGAAAAGCAACGATACAATCATCAGGCGCGTCCCAACACCTTGCAGCTATCAACACTCACTGTCCTGGCCCTGGCATCTTGGCCTTGTAGTATTCGATCCATTCAAGCTCCGTCTTAGGCTTGGCTGTACTGAAGCGAACACCTTCATTCTCCTGCCGTTTCTGGGGACTGTACGATCCTGGCCCTGGGATGTTCCTGGTCCTCCTGATCTCAAGATCTATTAAGGTCTGAGCCGTACATGTCAGTGAGAGTCAGATCGCACAGACTCTCTGCCGTGAGGAGGAGGAGAGTACCGGTAGCTTCCCCTCGCTGAAGATCCCTCCTCGAGCACCGAACATGTTGTAGCGGTACCGGACATGCTCCTCTCGGGACTCGCTCGTCTTCCTCCCCGGCGACTGCGAAACCTCCGACATCATGCCATGATTTTATAGGCAACCGCTCACTGCGGCGGCTACTACCAGACCTCTACCGTTGAAACAATTGACCCGACCGTTGCAGCAGTTTGACCACATACATGAAAAAGGAGTCGATTCGACCTTTTCTTTTTTTGACCATATCAACATCGTTTTTTTTCCATCGGACCATATCAAGGGCACACTACTACTGTGACGGTGTGTAGAGCATCGTGGTCAGAGTGAAACAAGTTGAGAGAAAGGGAGTCCTCGAGATACTTTGATGACGTTACGAAGAAGTTTAGACATCAGTCGCAGTGCAAGTTGGCATACTTTGTTCATTTTTCTATTCCATTTGACCAGTCTGCTCACCTTTACCCTCCTCAGACCGTGGATCTTCATGCTCTCAAGATAAGATCATGGTACGTCCTGCAGCTACAGAGGAAAACAAATTCATCGGGCTACATTTTGCACTTGCGGTGAGTGGGAACCAGAAAGAGGAGACTCATTTAGCACTCCGCTGAACGATTGGCAGGTCACCGTTCCAGTAACTAGCGTTACGCAACAAGTTGGCCACTGCATCATAGCTCGGACTGGTCGCTACTCTATTTTCTCAGCTCTGCAAGAATGCTGTCCAACCATCATCAGGAGCGAGGAACCCTTCATAGGTCGCTACGGGATGACGGAGATGGAATTCAACAAGGTCTTGGAGAGGAATGGCTTTACCAAAGTCAGAGATCGGAAAGGAACGATTGGACCTGCTGCCGAAGACTGTAAGGACAGAGGATTCCTTTGAAGTTTGGCTGATTTTTGTCTCTTGCTGCAGCGATGAATCATTTCTTTATCGATCGCAGATGGAGGAACCCCGAGGTGGTCAAAGAGCGAGAAGAGCTAAAGCAGAGCTTCTTACAGCTGAGAGAATCTGCCCATGTGTTTGCTGGACAGTGCACAGTCGAACGATTCTTGACGATTTGCCACAATTATTTTGTTCAGTGGGAGGCTCTGACCAGGTTCCATCATGATTGCAGGACAAAGGGCTCGCGGGGTTTGTCAAAACGGAATCTCTTGCCGAAGCCAATCGCGAATAAGCCAACCATCCTCCAGCTGAAATTTTCTTCGCCTAACTCCGCGTTCCAGCCCGTTATCAAACTGAAGCCACAGATGAGAACTTGGGGCATTCAACCAATCGATTCCTTAACAGTCGTTTCGCCTGCAATCGTGTCAGAACAGGAAACGATAGATTCTTCTGATCAGGGGGCTAATATCTGCAGGGACTTTCTATGCTCAGAATACCAGCAGCAACATGCGCAGCAGCATCATACGCAGCATCAGCACGAGCAGCAGCAACATGCGCAGCAGCTGCACGAGCAGCAGCATGAGAGACAGCAGCAGCAAGCGGAGCATGGGCAGCATGGGCAGACAGACCAGCAGCCTTCCGATCAGGCTGTATCAAATCAAGACAAGGAGCCTCGTCAACCCACCGACTCTGAGGTCGCTGGGCTCGCAGCCATATGGAGGGAAACAGAAACGTTGAAACGAGGTTGGCACGAGGCACTGTGTTATCCTAAATGCTACAATCCCTTCGCCATGGCGCCGACCTCCATGCTGGTGCCTGCGGATCAGAAGCCCAAGCGATCACGGGGGAGGCCGCCCAAGCATGGCTCGGGAATGCACTGGCACACAGAGGAGCCACTTGTCTATCAAGTAGTTCACGGGCAAGTGCATCTGATGGGTGCAAAACAAGAGGCGTAAGCAATGAGATGTATCTGTTATAGACTCCACTTGGTTCCCTACACGTCTCGAAGCATCACAGACTCTCCTGCCTTCTCCGCGCCATGCCAAGTGAGATCGTCTGAGTTGATCAACCTCGGTCCACTGTTGATTTTCCACCCCTACCCCCGATCACATACCTACCACCCCTTCTAAGATATGTTCAACACCCTACCAAAATACCCTAACCTACCCCACCCCACCTACCCTTCCCATTCTCCGCCGTCTGCCGCAATGGACGGCTTCGCAGATTATGAGAGCGATGAGGAGGCACAGGCGCCAGCACCAGCAGCCATCCAGGACGAGGAGAGTGACGAGGAAGAGGACGAAGATGCTGGAGCAGGGGAGAACGTAGAGCAGTCCAAGGGGGGGGAGGAGGAGGAGAGCAAGGAGGCGGAGAGCAAGAAGGAGGCAGCCCCCAAAAGGAAACTTCCTTCCGCCTTGGATGCACTGGCCTCTGGAGGAGCGAAGCCATCTTTCCTGAACACTGGAGGAGGCGACTTTGAAGTCGAGGAAGTGCATGTGAAGGACAAGGGTGACTCGAGCGACCGCCAGCAGGAGCAGCCGCAACTGAGCATCGCTGCTGCTACTCCCTCTTCAAACGACCCTGCAGAGTCAGCAGCTGGTGGGCTCAAGCAGTCATCAGATGCCGCGAGGAAGCGCAAGGGAGCAGGGGATGCTCTTGCAGGGCAGAAGAAGGATGTGAAAGAGAAAGTCAAGCAGCAACGTGTCCGTGGGCAGACACTTGGAGGCGAAACAAGGCGATGGAAATCGGAGGGAGAGATGTTGCTGAGACAGCAGTTCGACTGACTTGGCTCTTCTTTGCAATAGATCCAAGTTTCCCAATACTTTGGTTTGATCTTGAGATGTGTTCGCAAAGGAAAGCAAACAATAAATACCTTTTGGTCCCTCTACTACAACAACTTCATCACCTGCGTTGACTTTCAAACCATTTTCCAGAATTTTATGTTTTCCCTTCAAGACAGAGTTCCTGAAGTGTAAAATGAATATTCTAGCCAAGAACACCTGACACACAGTACCTGTGCTGTGTGATTTTCGATCGTCTTGTCACAACTCTGTGTTGTTGCATTGAGTCCATGCGAGGTGTCAGATAAATGCGAAGAAAGAGGACGAGCCCTCCGATTCTCTTCCACAGTTTCATTCACTTCCTGAGAGCTGCTCCTGCTGCTCCCTGCTTGGCTCGGCAAGCACGACCTTACAATGAGGCGTCAGCAAAAGCATCAGGGCCATAGAAGTGGACCACACCTCAAAAAAGTCTTCTGCAGTTTCCGTGTTTGCCGATTCGTATGTGCCATATCCACATGCCCCTCGATTCGGTGCTCGAAACAAGCAACCTGTGCTGTATGAGAGACAGCCTCCCACCACCTCTGAAGTCCTCAATCCTCCACTCACCGCTAACCCATCGATCTCGCTACCAAAGCACGCTCTTTTTACGCATCCTTCTGGATACAAACACCTTCGATGGCGCAGATCCAGCATATCAGCGGTCTTGTGCTGAGCACACCACATTCTTGCATCCCCATCCACACACCCTTTGGCCCGATACCCGAAGGAAGGATTCTTGGTACAAGAGGGGAAAGCACACTTTGCGTTCTTAACATCAACACAATCGTCTGGCCGATGATGAGAGCAATACAAGGCCACTCCTGATTCTCGCTTCCCGAACACCGGGCGCTTTTTGCATCCTTTCGAGATGCATGTCGGGTTCACCACGTCCACAAACGTGGCAGGCTTGTGCTGCAAGCAAAACATCGCACACCTGCCAGGGGCGCCCACGGGACCGAAGGTAGCCTTCTTGGCGCAGGTCTGACACTTCCCACGGAGAGAGGTCAAGGAGATGGTATCAGAATTCCCAGCGCATCTGACAGCTTTGACATGCTCTAGACACAAGAACGCTTTCCACCTTCGCTCCCCCTCAGCCCCGACGACGCCATACGAGATATCTGGTGATTTGCACAAACAACATGCCCTCAGGATGACGTGCCTATCATCAAAATCCCCAGAATTGGTGTCTGGCTGCAGCATCGAATCCCCACCGTCGCTGGATATGGTTGGCTGTGTGCGATTGCAACGTTGGGGAGCAGGATCAACCTGTAGGAGATCTACCTTTGGGATTGAGATCTCATTGATTGCCGATTGAGCTATCCACAAGTACGTGAGGAGATGGAGCAAGACCCTCATTGAAGCAGACATGGGCTTTCCTCCGATCAGAGGTAGGTTTCATCCCTGAAAACTGCGGGGGCTGGTTGAGGAGGAGCTTGCGTTGTGAGCGCCCATGACACAACGTGCCGCTTCACAAGACGAGAGCGACTCTGTCGTCCTCACCTATCGTCTTGATCACTTCGTCTTTACAGCATGAACTGATGCATCTATCCTGCTCCTGCTCCTGCTCCTGCTCCACTTCTTATGCTATCCGGTCGCATCCTGGGCTTTCCTTGCTTTCGCCCCCATCGACATCGAAGAGGGTGGGTACATGGATAAGGGGTTAGTCCCCATTACCATGATGTACCCCTTGTGGGAATATCTTTGCATCCAAATGGAGTTTTGGGGGTTCAGAAGAAAGAGGGTAGGGTGAAGACATTCTAGGTACTTAAAATGAGGGGGTAGGGGGTAGAAAGTCATTCAGACTGAGGAATCGGACGTCGTTTTAGCGAGTTTGTCGGCAAGACAAGGAAACTTGTAGCTTGACTTGTTCATTGGGATTCCGACAGGAGCGCACAGTGTTCTCAGTTGTCTGCCCGTCAATGGAGATCGCGCACTGCGTCGGAGCAGCTCCTCAGCAGACAGCTTCGGCCTTGCCGCCCCACTGTCATAAGGAGAAGAATGGGTCGAGCTGAGCCGGCATCTCACGCAGCCAGTACTCGCCACCCTTCCCTATCCTCATGTTCTGCGTTATCTGCTCATACCGTCACTCTGCAAGCCCGACGAGCAAAGAACGCAACTTACCCCTGTGTCCCATACGACCATGGCGGTACTTCCATGGTGGACCTGAGTGACGGTTCCTGGACCCTGGCACGGGATCCCGTTGGATACCCGGACGCGCTGCCCAAACCTTCCCATCAGGTCCCTCCCAATGACCCGGGGATCGTCGAGCTCAGCGGAGTTCTCGAACCCGCTGCTGTGTTGCCTCTTCTCGAGCTCCTCAAACATCTTGTCGGCAAGTTCGTGGAAGTCTTGACTGCTGATCCTGGGGATCTCTCGGGAGGATTGCAGGATCCTCTCCGGATCGAGTTCCATCGATTCCATGTGGGTCAGGATGAAGAGCAGGCCCTCGAAGTCCGCGTCTAGCAGCTTAGCGGAGATGGACTTGAGGATGGCGATCGAGATGGACACCAGCGATCCCACGCCCTCGAAGAAGAGGATGTCCCACAGGTGGCACACTGTGTCGAACCTCAAGAAGGACGTGAATAGCGTCATCCACCATTCGAGCAGAAAAAGCTTCAGGTCGATCTTGACCCTGCTTATGTGCGCGTACACCTTGGGGAGGTGCTTGGCAAGGAAGACTTTGAAGGCCATCAGGTAGCTGTGGATGCGGCCCATGTTCATGTGAAACAAGTTCTGAAACAGCTGATTGTCGAGGATGTTGATGAACGACACAAAGGTCTCCTCCAAGCTTGTGTGCAGCAGCAGCACACCCGCTATTGACCCCATCCCCTGAACGTAGCCCATCCCGGGGTCATAGAGGACGAATGCTTCGAGGACCCGCCTGAGATTTTCTGTGTAGCTGCCTCCTTCGCTGAAGATTTTCAACCTCGGGAGAGTTCGAATGAGGTCGAGACGCACTTGGATGAAATTTGTCAGGATGGAATCAGACTGGGATTGAGCGGTATCGTCGTTCTCCGTCGTTCGAGCTCCAGTTTCTCCCGCAGACTGGTGCTTGCCGTCAAGTAGCATTGACTCCATGGCTTTCTTGTCTTGTAGTGCTATGGCCGAGTGCAGATCTCTTGCTCTAGCATCGTAGGTGCAGAAATCGTTGATGTCTATTCCCTTCTTGTTGCCGATCGCAACCATCCACGCAGTTCCCCGGAGACTTGGGGGAATGCCCTGGAAAAGAACTTTATGGACAGTCCTTTGCACCTTGTATTCCTCCAGAGCGTTCATGATCTCCTGCTCTCTGCTTTGAACTCTCTTCGCTATCAAGTCTCGATACCTCTCCAAGACATTGTGGATTGATTTCAAATCCAGATCGTTGCAGAAATGAATATTCTGTTCGCTGGACAAGAATTTCAGATCCGGGTTGTGGTAAGATTGCCTGTTTTCCTCAACTTTTGAAACTGCCTGCGACAAGAATTCCACAAAGAGGCTCAAATCCGCTGGCCCATGATATGACTCTGTACAGATTTTTAGAGGGTGGTAAAGCACAACGAGCCTCGACTCGTGGAAGTCTATAGGAGGGACTGACTTGACCAGTCGCTTCAACACCTTGCACTGGTTGATGTCGACGAAGGTGAATCTCAGCGCACCAAAGAAGATGCGAGAGAGAATGAGAAACCAGTCAGGCGGATCGCTGCGGGTCATGAACATCAAGACGGTCGGGAACTGGATGTGCTTCCTCGTGAAGAGGTAGCTGAAATCGACTTCCTTGTCTATCCTCTCGACGAAGCCATCCTTGCTGAGGTACCCCAGGATCTCGTTGTCCAGAGAGTGGATCGAGATGAAGATTGCCAGCGGGAGAAACTTGGGCTTCCCTCGATAGGGAATGATCACGGTGTCGGAGCCCTTCCCCAGCAGCAGGATGATATCAGGTTTCTCTCTGCAGTTTTGCTCGTTCTTGATGGTGAGCTTCGAGTAGAGATGGTCTTGCCAGACAGACTTCGCATGTACTTCGCTGTCTTTGAGAATGCCGAAGAAAACCCTCCTGCGGAATGCACGGGCAGCACGGGAGAACTGCTGGCGCGGAAAGTTGGTCCACGGGAACATGAGCAGTCTCGGGAGCCGAGAGTTCTTCAAGTAAAGGTCATTCGTTCCGAACGACTCGTCCCTCCAGTCTGCACTCAGAAAGTCCTCGAAGTCACAATCATGCACAACCCCATCCGCAGTAGTGGCCGTGCTGCCTGCTTCCGGCGAACATGCCGAATCCCAAGACTCGTTCAGGTCGTCATGAGCTTGATCTACCACCGTCTCCATCCTCTCAAGGAGCCGCCAACGTGAACTCACCGGCTCGACGAGCTTCTTAACGATTCCCTACTTGCCCTATGAGTTGGCTCGGTTTCTCCTGCTTACACCATCCCCTATCCGCTCCCTCTCACAGCGCTCTTCGGGCACGTTCCAATCCTCCTGGGCTCTCCAAACATGCCTTTAGAGCATCTGGCAGCTTCCAGACTCCGCTCCTGCTTTTCTTACCGTCAGTATACATCGCTCCCTTCATCTCCATCATGATCGCCCTCGTCATCGTCGGCTCGCAGGTTGCCGCATCGCAGGCAGCATTGTCGGCAGGAGCGAAACCGTCCCAATGTACCCTCGTCCCCGCTCAACCCGATGGTTAGCCCTCATCTCCGCCCCTGCTCCCTCCTCTCCCCGACAGCACGCGCATGTGGCTTCGCAAGGCAGTCCGCGCAGAGCTCGCTTCCTTCCCGATCGGTCGATCGCGATCATGCGGGATTGTCGGCATGCCGAATGTCGGGAAGTCTACCCTGTTCAACGCCCTCACCAACACTCAAGCTGCTCAAGCTGCAAATTATCCGTTCTGTACCATCGACCCCAACGGTGACTGACTTTGCTCGCCTGTTTCGAGTGAGAGTGAACGCATGCACAGTGGGAAAGGTCGCTATCCCCGACATGAGACTTGAAAAGCTGGCCAAGGTTGCTGCAAGTGCGAAGATCATTGGTACATGGCGCTCCGATGAACAAGGGACTGATCTATTAACAGGGGCACAACTCGAATTCGTCGACATTGCCGGACTGGTGAAAGGAGCAAGCGAAGGAGCAGGTCTGGGGAACAAATTCCTATCGCACATACGTCAGGTATTACTTCACTTCCTGCTGGGAATCGAAGGGCGCTGAAGAACGGAGTTCTCAGGTTTCCATGATTGTGCAGCTAGTGCGATGCTTCGATGACAGCAGCCGAGAGATCATCACGCATGTGGACGGCAGCGTCGATCCTGTCAGGCATGCCCCCTGTTTTGGCTCTTCTACCACTGCTGACCTCTGGTGTGAAGAGACATCGAGACGATCGAGACTGAGCTCCTCCTGGCCGATATCCAGACACTGTCCAAGAAGGACGGGAACTCAAAGAAGTCCGCCAACGAGCAGGAGCTAGCTGCCAGGATCCTGAAGGACCTTGACAAGGGGATTCCTGCACGGAAGTTCATCCTCCAGCCCGAGGAAGTTGCCTCCTTCAGAAACTTCTCACTCCTCACCGGCAAACCCATGCTCATAGTGTGCAACGTTCCAGACTCGCAGCTGTCAGGCAACAAGTACACCGAGGCCGTTCAACAGCTGCTCCAGAAACGCAAGAGCGAAGATCCCGAATACGTGGAGGAACAAGGGGATGTCATCAACGTCTGCTCGAAGCTGGAGGAAGAGGTTTCCTTGATGGACGACCCAGAGAGCAGGGAGCAAATCTTGCAGGAGTATGGATTGGAGAAGACGGGATTGTCGAAGATCGTGGCAGAGAGTAATCGGAGATTGGGTTTGCAAACATACTACACTGTCGGGCCACAGGAAGCCAGGGCATGGCAGTTTCCGGAAGGCATGCTCGCGCCTCAAGCAGCCGGCATCATCCATACAGACTTTGAGAAGGGTTTCATCAAGGTAAGGAGAGGGTTTGCTCCGAATCCCAGCACGGCTCACCCCGCCACATTTTCAGGCTGAAACGATCAGTTATGATGACTACATCGCATGTGGGGGTGAGCAAGGAGCAAAGGAAGCCGGGAAGCTCCGCCTGGAGGGGAAGGAGTACGTTTGCCAGGACGGGGATATATTCCACTTCAAGTTCAATGTGTGACGAAGAGAAATGAAGGGAAGACGATCGGATGTCTCTTGTGAGGGATGAGAGTTCAGTGTTTGCGACCCCCAGCCTACATGAAGATCGCTGGGGATGCCGCATACACAACAGGGGGGCCCTCGTGGACGTCTCCATCCCTGAAGTAGTCGTTGGTGCTGTTCCATCATGTTAGCTCGCCGGCTCCTCTCACCACCAGCATGCACGCAATACCTGTTGACGGGAGCGCATCCAAACATGCCGGCAATCGCACATGGGCCGTTGACGCTGTCTCCGACGCCTCCCCACTCAGGAGGGACGCCAGTGTCGCCCGCATGGTGACCCTTGACTTGATCGTCATGCACGAGCGACGCTAAGAAGGAGAGAGGTCACCGCAAGGTATTCGTCCACCGTCTGAAGCTGATTGAACGGACGTCCGAGAGGGACCAGGATATATTGAAGCATCTGCAAACAACAGTGACCTCTACATCTTCCACCCATTCTATCAGAGCATGATTATGAATTTTGATATTGAACGGTATGTTTTCTGCAACACTAAACTGAGTGTAGCTCATAAACCAAGCCTTGCTGCTGTTCATATTCTCAGTCTGACTACAATCATGAGTGCCGGGTCTCCAACTCGGCTGCCAAGTTTATATGCCCATGTAAGCATGTGAGCTACGCCCTCTCGTCTGCTGCTCTGCCACGTTCTGCTCCTCCTGCCTTCGCGCCTCTTCGTTCTCAACACGTCCATGCCACCATCTGATCCCTCCGCCGCCTGTTCGGGAATGACTATTCCCGATCATAGCGGAATGACTATTTCTCAGCCCGCCTCAGCTGATGTGTCGACTAGAGCTTTCACAACGGGGAACTTCCGAACTTTCACAAATTGAAACTGAAACACTGACAGGGCCTCGGCCTCGGAGAGCACAGGGACAGCCTCGGACAGATGATCGGACAGACCGCCGGAAGTTGTGTATTCCTTTCTCACAGGTTAAAATCATCTATTCAATCATAGGTACGCAAAAAAATTCACAAATACTGCAGATACAAGGCAAGCGTGTCTCAGGCTACCTTGTCCGCGCAAAAATAAAAAAAATGTGACATGTGGCTAATGTTTGATCTGAAGTTGCCCGCGGCATCAAAATTATGTACACGATTTCATTTGTTGCAAGATTCGATTGCCAGAATCCACTTTGACCGATCAGTTTCTGAAACACAAGCGCACTCAAAAGTTCTGCGCTTCATGTTATCGCGAATAGTCAGTTCCCAGTGATTTCCGCTCCCTGCCTTTGGCTGAGCAAGACATGATTTCAAGGAGATGCATCCCTGAGGATCCTGGCCCGCAGCAAAGGCATCAGAGCTGACATAATACTCCAATGATGTCCCCGACAGTACAAAGAAGCGGTCCCTCCAGGAAGAATTGTACCACCCTCGCTTCTTCATCCAGCCTGTGTATTTGGGCGATCCTTTCTTCGCCGATTCTCTACAAGAAAAAACATCAGTGATGAACTATGCTCAGAGCAAAGAATGCAGAAAAAAAAACTCACTCTTCAGTAAAAATCGTGGGTCTTCTGTCAATTGCTTTGCGTCTGTTTTCAGGCTCAAAACAAGAAATTCCCTGATAAACAAGTGTTTTTACCTGTCATCCTCTACGATCTGTTTCAAGTGATCGATCCATGATTTCATTTGAAACTCGTCACTGCATCGACATTCATACGTCCTCTTCTTGACATTATCTCGAATGACGAAAACACTGGAATCATCTTTGTCACGCTCCACGTTGCATCCCGAAAGAAGTATCGTTCCCCTTGGAGATAGACCATTTTGATACGAGTCGGAGTTTGCGTAGTAGTCTAGACTCCTATTCTGCCTCAAGACGAAATATCGGCCTTGCCATGCAGTGTTGAACCATCCTCGCTTTTTCAACCAGCCTTCGTGCATTGTGGAGGAAGTCCTGCACAAATGATTAAACAGATATAATTTCCTCATGGCTATCTTCAGGAAACAGGATAATTACACTTACATGTCATTTGGCAACATCTTTTGAGAGTTGTTCTGCCTCTGGTTTGATTCCCAACTAAATAAGTTGGTGAGAGAGCTGCTTCGTTGAATGGTGGAGCTGCCCCTTGGCGATTCGGATACAGACGGGGAAGGAGTATCAGGAGGCTGATAAAGGAGAAAATGAGATGAAAAAAACACAATAAATCAAATGGAAAAATCTAAAATGACTCACAGAGTCTTTCCATCTTGACTGCATTTTTTCCGTGAAAGAAAACGAGCTCACTCGACCAGTGTCACATTTTTTCACCAATCTCCCATCGAACAAGCTGTTGAAGTACGGGCACCAGCATTTTCTACAAAAAACAAAATGAAAATTAGGAGACGATCGATAAAAAGTAAGAAGGTACCTGTGCTCAGGTGAAAGAGAGATCACAATTTCATGCAGCAAAGCAGCTTCATCCCTTCGATCCTGCCGGACCAACAAAGCACTCTGATGATCGAGGGTGCGTACGTGCTTCGGATTGAGAACAAGAGACTTTTCAAAGCATTCTTCAGCACCATATAAATCATCGAAATCTTCAAGCAGCAACAGACCCAAATAGGCTAATGTACTGCATTTGAGCTCTTGATCGCATTCCATTGAAAGTGCGGTTTCGTAATGCATTTTGGCAGCATCGCGTCGTTTCACTTCATGCTCAAGTCTGCCGAGATTGAAAATAATCTTTGGTCTCTCTGGGTCTACCTTCAAAGCGTGGAGATAGAGAGTTCTGGCTGCATCGAATTGACCAGTCCGATGGTTAATGACCGCAAGCGAATGGAGCGCCTTCACATCGGTCTCGTTATTACACAAAATTCTGCAGAAAATCTCAGAAGCTTCTTCTAGTCTCTTCTCCGATATCAATTTTTCAGCTTGGACGTGCAGTTTTGCATTGTCTAGTTGTTCTTTTCCTCGAATGAACGAAGATTGATTCAGGTTGAGTTTTACTTCCATGTTGGGGCTCACGATAGGAGCAAGCGACATCTTTGATTCTGTTCAATCGTCCAAAAGGGGTAATGTAATCCAGGTTGATTGCTAGCTAAATGTCGCACGATTGAGTCTGCTATCGAAGCAACAGCGACATGAACCAGCAAACAAAGCTAAATGGTAACAAAGTGACAGCCTGGCTGTACCTATGGGAGGCAGTTGATGGCAAGCTAACAAGAATCAGAAGTGGATAAGAGGGGAGAGGGAGGGAGTGATGAGGCCAGAGAGGGAGAGGAGGTGGCTGAGAGGGGTCAGGACGGGAGAGCGCGTGGCAAGAGAGCGAGAACCAGAGGGAAGGCGATTGCGGGAGGTGCTGTGGAAGTGAAGGAGGGGTTAGGGGTCCTTTCAAATAGGTGGGGTGGGTCAACATAGAAACAATTTGAGGTGGGGTGGGTCGGTAGTTCTGTACCCTTTGATTCCAGATGGGGTACCATGACCCGGAGGGACGACCAAGTGTCGTGGAGTGAAGAAATTTCTCATAGGCCACATAGGAAAAAAACAGGAGAAAGTGAAGCTAGTCAAGAGGGTGAACAGAAGGTCGGGTGGAAACTACGGCGAGAGGGTACTGTCATCCTTTTGGGTAGTCTGGGAGGTAGGGGCTTGAGATGCTAGTTTTGGGGTAGGGGTGGGGGTTGTATGAACGAACAATCCGCGTACTTTTGGGGAACGAGTGGTAAGACTACCCTACCACTTTCTCCGACTCAAGACAGTTTAAAGAGGGGGTAGGGGTCCACCAACATTCCTCAAGAAGGCAGGAGGCTGGACCCGTTTTTGCAAAAAACTCTGCCACGTTCCACCCCACCCCTCACTGTTCAGCTGACCCTACCCTGTGTCTCCGAGTGAAGCTTTCAGAACGACGTGGTTAAGTGGGGGTAGGGTACCTCACCCCCTCGGATATGAACGAGGCTCACTGATGAACCCTACCACTACATTCTGGGGAGGACAAGAGATTCTGATATGTACCCCCACCCCCTTTCTGAATATGAATCATACGGGTATTTCATGCGTCACCATCTCCATTTTTCCCCGGATAGTCTGCTCTGCGCCAACAGCTGCATTCCTCAGTTCGCACATTGTAAAAATTTAGTTGTGGTACAGTTTTAAAAGGTAATAAAATAGAATTTGGCACAGAATTTGCAACTCGAACAGTACTATGCATGGTTTTACTAAGATAATTCATGGTACTAAACCAAAAACAAGGGTTCGTCTACGTACTATTTAAAATTATAATACCTTTTCCAATTCGTGACCTTCAAGTTCCCTTGGACGACTGGTTTTTTTTTCACCGTTCCCTTCACGGTTACGAGATCACACCCGCACTGCAGGCTCGGACTCCCACGGTTCCGCCGGCCCGGAAGGGCCCCGGGCCCGGTCCTGGTCTGGCCGGCGCCGGCGCCCGCCCCGGTGGAAGCCTGTGACGCAGCCCAGGCTGAGCCTGAGTCACGGTGTGACTCAGGCCCCACTGAGCGGGCGGTGGCTTTCTCTCGTCACGTGTGAATACGCCGAAAAACGGTAAACTTTCAAGTTGGCAAACTTACTTAGTTCGCGGCACTGCCGCAGTCACAGTCGGATACTATGATTTCACTGAGTCAGTACAGGCTGATCGGACAGTTGGGCGGCCCCCGGGCCGGCTAGGCCGAGCTAGTGCGACTCCCGACGGTAGGCGGCTTAGGGCGAAGGAGGATCTCAGGAGCAACTCGCACTGAGCCTCGGTAATTCTCAAAGCTGAGCTCGAGTTCAAGTGCGATGACGTCATTGACCCCTTGCTTGAGGAAGCTTGCCGGCACATACAGGTCGTGCTGAGGGCCCATCTCCTCCCAGTACATCCCTAGGTTGATGCCGTTGAGCCAGAGGTACCCCTGAGCGCATCACCGTCAGCTGCGGCGAGGACGGAAGGACGTGGTAACACTGCCACTGGAACACCGGGAGAGTCGGGATGGGAGAATCTCACCTTGCCGAGCTTACGGGTTGAGATGAAGGTGTCACCAATCTGATCTGGGCGCAATTTGAACTCGCCCATCAGAAACAAGGGAGCTCGCTCGCGTTCTTTGCCGCCGGCGCCTCCTGGCAGCGAGAGAGACTTCAAGTCAGGTTATCAGGCTGCACGAGGACAAGGTACTTGATCTGAGGGCGGCGCGCAGAGCTTCCAGCGGGAAAGGGTCCAACACGAGGGGGAGGTTGAGCCAATCGCCTTCGATTTCATCATCGCCGAAGAACACTGGTCCAAACAAGCCCTTGGAATCTGCAAAACGATCAAGATGCTTATGAGAGCGTTGGAGTTGCTGGTGCTCCGGTAAGCAGCGGCAAGGCTACCTGTGAGGAACTGTCCGTAGTTGACCCTTCCGAGGTTCTCTACCAGGATGTCGAGCTGCTTGATGCCTTGGTCAGGCCCCACGAGGAGCGAGGCAACACTCGGGCCCTCCTCGTGCCGCGACATGACGGCAGCAAACTCGCGATCCATGAAGACCTGAGCTCTGTCCTTGACTCTCCCGACGGTCAGATTCTTCTCTCCGTTCTCCCTGCTGTTCAAGGAGATCCCAGGGCGGCTGTAGAGGACAAATCCGTAGTCGGCATTGATCAGCTCAAAGGGGAGAGGCCTCTGGGATGAGACTGCAATGCCGGAGACCTTGTCCAGGACATCCCAAAGGGACGATTTCCACGGCAGCTGCACGGTGCCCAGGTCCACAAGAGGGATTGCAGGCGGCTCAGGAGGAAGAGGCGTTCGAGAAAAGTTCCGCAGCAGAGACTGGAGCGCTTCAAACTTGTCCAGGTTGTCCGAGCCCACCCCATGCTCCCCACACTCAGATATCGGAGATGAGTAGTCGTAGGATGTGATGATGGACGCATACTGATACGGACGTGAGTTGTCTAGAATGTTTGCTCCGCTCCAGAAACCGAAATTTGTCCCTCCGTGCACCATGTACATACTGAAAGAGAACCCTTGCTCTATCATGGTCCTGAGTGTAGTGACCGCTGCCCTTGTAGAGGTACGGGAGACGTTCGCTTGACCCCAAACGCTGTACCAACCTGGATAGTATTCTGAGCAGAACAGGGGTGCTAAACCTTTTGGGTTCATCTCCAGCTGAGCAAGCATAGCCTCTGTCACGTTGCCACTGGGGCCGAAGTCGCCAGCGCTGAGGACGACACTTCCATTCAACGATCCTCGTCGCATGCTGTTGATGTCCCCGAAGTCTGTCGTGTACAAGATGACCTGGAGCACGTGGTCACTGCTTGCAAGACAACTGGAGTGTGGAGCGAAGACCTGCGGTCCAAGAAGGCTTCTGCAGAGGTGGATCAGATGATTGAGATACTTTCGATCAGCTGCGATCTTCGAGACATCTCCATAGCTTCCGAACTCGTTTTCAATCTGAATCATGATGACTGGACCACCGTGCTGGTATAGAAATCTCCGAAACCTGAAAGATCTTCAGCTGAACCTCGTCTTCTAGGTTGAGAAGGCACTTCGCCTGGGGAGAAGCATCTTCCACCAAATCTCCACCTCCTGGATGTAATTTGGCTCGTAGGTCCGCAGGACGAGCTCTTGATTCTTCAAGAGCCAAGAAGGGAATCCTCCGAATTCCCATTCAGCACCTGGGAAACAAAACAGCATCAGCAATGCTCCTCTCTCTCAATAGATGCGTCCGACATATGAAAGGGCCGGGTCTCAGGAGTACAAGCAAACCCAGCTCGTGGGCCAAGGCCATGAACTCTTCAACCTAGGAGAAAACTTCTCAAAATCTTCTACTTGATCGCCATACTGTTGGCTGCTATACATTGTGTGACCCCGAGAATCTGTACTGTCGCTTCTTACTCTCGTGAAAATTCCAAGCAACCTAAAGTTCACGCACTCATGAAACCTACTCACCAGAGAAATATCATCACATAAGTCTGGATCGCATTAAAGCCCAAGGCCTTGACTCGCTGCATTCGATCGCGCCAGTACCTGCACACGGATCGTCATTTCGAATCGTTACATTGCAATGTTCCCCATTACGCTTTTGGGATTCGAAAGTAATGCAGTTCCCCAGCAAATATCTGGAATGGCTGACCATCTTTGTAAAACTTGTTATCCTTGATGGAAAAGCTCCTCTTCTGGTCTCCTGCCAGCTCCTAGGATGAAACTCAGATGGCAGATAGTCACTTTGTAGAAGCTCACTGCATGGATCTCCCTGGACACAAGAGGGAAGCCATCGGCATGAAAATTGAAGATGCAAATCGCCACGAAAAACGTGACCAAGGGGCGCAATACAGCCATTCGTGGAGAAACCCACCAAGGAGTTCCAATGACTCCCCGTTCTGACCTTCAGTCCTGACCTTCAGTCTGTACAAAGTAGACTATAAATAGCAGTGTGTAAAACCAAACATGAAATATACACCACAGTTGTTGACATTTCAACTATTGAGGATCAATACAACTATATAATGCTTTCTTCCCCGACTTCCATCAGGCTATGCTAGATGGCATCGAACACTAAAGACCGCAAATTCAGCAATAGAAAGCATATCAGCACGGACCCTAACTAGCTATACGTCTAGCCACACGTGTAAATCGCCTCCTGCGACATAACTGAACAGCACATTGCAGTAATTTGAAAGGCAATGCCCTTTGAAAGGCAGATCGAAACGCAACCCTTACTTCTTCAATGGTACATAGAGCGATATTGTTGTCCCTCTACTCTCTATCGATCCCCTCTTTCACGTGCACACCATACAAGAATGATATCACTTCTCAGGCACCATTGTCAGCTAGAAAGGCATCGCTGTATCCGCGCCATCCCTGTTCCAACCTGGTTCCGTCGCTCGGACATTTTTGTTGTGCCGCTCCGACAAAAGTCTCATCAGGAAGAACTACTCTGAGGCGCACCTGATTTCCATTATTCCAATTTCACATTTGGTCCTGTGACTCTGAAATCTACTGCATTCGTACCCTGATTTTGCTTTAAGTACCCTACATTTGTATTGATTAAGTACCGGTATGAGGTCTCAAAAAGGAAACTATGGTAAGGTGGTGCCAAATTTACCGAGAAATTCAGACCTTACCTCAACTCGTTCCGGCGACAGCTGTCCAGGCAATGCAGGCGCCGCAGCTACCGACCTCGTAAGTCATCCATGGGCTCTGCCAGCAGTTTCTCTGCTTCTCATGTCCTCAATCCTCATCCTACTCATCTCCCATTATCTTTATAGTGCCCCAGCTTGTCTTTCTTCTCCAATGACGGCATATTCCACTTTCAGCATTCCACCCTCCCATTCCAGCGCTTCTTTGCCTAAGAATGCTGCCAAATTCTTCCACTTCATTGTACATGGATATCCTCTTCATGTCCCTTGAATGTTCTCTGTAATGAAGATGTCTTTGAGTTACTGTCACTTACTATATCCTCTATTTCTGCCTGTATGAATTGTCCGGATTTCAAATCTGATTTTCACTGCCCACCAACTCCAGCAGTTTTCTGCTCTTTTCTTTGTTCAATGGTGTCTCTTGTTTTCATTCAATAGAGTTTTGTCCATTCGTCTACAATCCCCGCATCGCTAAAATCCTCATTAGCCAGGTGGAACAACCGAAGGAAAGTCGCTTTTCGCCATACCAAAACAACGGAGGGTAAGAGATTGGTTTTCGGGGTGGGAATTTGAATTGACCCTGGTCTAGCACTTGCTTGGCACTTGCTGGTGCGGACTTCTGTATCATAGCAGCAGATTCGAGGTTGAGTCTTGGCTACTCTATCCTTTCTCGGAATACTCCCAAAGTTGCTCAGCTGACAACAAAGTACGTTGTTTCCCCGAATGTCGAATCAGTGTCTGATCCGATTTCATCTGCCAGAACATGCATCGCATCAAGTGGTTGCAACGCGGACATGGTTACACTTCAGAAATATCTCAAGTTTAAGATTCAGATGTATCTTCATCAACATGGAAAGGTTATCTTCAAATAGCTCTTGACAATGTATATGGCGCGTTGACAGCGGTTTTACACAGGAGATGTCAACTCCAGCCGTTGCACAAATGCTTGCCACAACCTTGTATCATCGTCGATTCTTCCCGTGAGCTGATGAGAGTTTCATGCAGCTTGTAATGATGTTGCAGCTACTATACTTTCAATATCGTCGGAGGGCTGGACCAGAATGGAGAGGGCTGTGTGTTTAGCTACGATGCGATCGGTTGTTTCGAACGCTTGAAGTACACGGTAGACTTTGTCATCCATGCTAGGCGTTATGGGAATGACAGAAATTTGCAAGGTTTCGGGAAGTGGTCATGCATTGATTGAACCGTTCTTGGACAACTTGGTCGCCTACAAGAACACAGATAACAAACCAACTATTGAGAGGTAATTTTTTTTGTTGAAACTTTATTGTTCTAAAGCTCATGAATTAGGTCCTGTGATGAAACTTTAGAGCTTGTGAAGGACATTTTCTCCTCGGCGGGAGAACGTGACATTTACACGGGGGATTTTGTTGACATTTACATCATTGACAAGAATGGCACTAGATACGAGCAGTTTCCTCTCAAGAAGGATTAGATTGATTTCTTGCTTGATTTAGCTGTGATTGAGATCTGGTTGGATTTAAAAGCAGAGAGGAATGTAGGCTTGTGATAGACATGAATATTAAAATTTGGAAGAACATTGTTGAACCATGAAGTTTGCTTATCATCAATTTCATTTGGAATGTCCTACTCAGGCTAGCATAACTTTCCTTATGACAGTATGCTTACTTATCAGAGACGGCAAAGTTGGGCTGAACGGAGTACTGTCCGAATGCTCCACGGTAATCGCCGACGGAACCCTGCGGTCAGGACAGTGAGATGCAAGACAGGAAGGATGAAGACATCACGTTGTCGCTGGCAGAACCATCACCAAGATCGACTACTCCTCCAAAGGCGATCTCAGACTTCTTGGGGGCAGGAGCAGCGAGGGCAGAGAATTCACGGATGTCAGAAAACATTTTCAGAAGCCTAGCAAAGTCATGATCAGTTTCTTACACAACGGGAGAAATGCGGAAAGAGCTTTGTTGAACATTTATAAGATTTGTGTGCAAAGCTGGAAATGGAAGAAGCTGCAACTTCTCCATCCGATGAAAATAGCGGCGTCTCAGTTTGTCACTGATACAACTGATTGAACAGGACTGTGCTCGGGTGAATGGTCAAAAAATACAAGTGATTGAACAGGACTGTGAACGGGTGAATGGTCAAAAAATACAAGTGATTGAACAGGACTGTGAACGGGTGAATGGTCAAAAAATACAAGTGATTGAACAGGACTGTGAACGGGTGAATGGTCAAAACCATGAGCTCCCCCAATCGAAACCACTCATAGCTCATCTGCGTACAACGGTATCTCCTTCATGGATTGCTGAGGTTTCGAATTCTCTCATCTTCACCGATCAGACTCCCTATTCCTGTCTCCTACCAACACATCGTGTTTCGCAGGGGTTATTGGAAGTACCCTCATGCTGCTTCTCTCTACAGCTCATCCCCCTCTGCTCTCGTCTCGACCGCGCTCCATGCGCAGAAATAGAACCGTCAAGGTCAATGGTAAAGTTTGAAACTTTCCTCCAAAACTTGACTACGCCAAATATCAAACTTGAAAATTTCTCAAGTTCAACCCGGGACCCCCCGGGCGGTGAATCATCATGGCACGCAGGTTCAGTGCGGCATGCGGCGCCAGCCTCGGAGTGTCAGGACCGACCGTCCGACGGCGGGGGCGGCCCGCGAGTCTGCCCCGGTTGGCCGCGCCGGCGGCGGCAGCTTCAGCATTGCCAGTGAGGGCCGCTGCCAGGAGTGGCCCGTAGACGCCAATTTAATGGCTTCGTGGACTTGCTTTAGCCATATGTATGAGTCATTCGCTGGCTAATACCCTGGCCGATTCTGAGTTATCAGCCCCCCGCACTGTCACTAAGATCCCAGCCTAAGTGAGCTATGATCAGTGCCCGGGCTGAGCTGCTAATATTTATACTAGACTGAGTCTCCATTGACGACAAACGTCATCCCCTTTGTTTCTGCCCAACACCCGTAAGGTCAGCAGGAAAGAGACAGGCCGACAGACGGTAATCTCACCGAGGTAGTGCCTGGCGTGTTGGAGGAAGGGAGCCATGTCGTGGTTGGAGATGGGCAGGAGGCCGATACCGACAGCACGGATGATCTCTCTCCTGACCTCGTTGAGCAGAGGCCCGGGCAGTATCCCGTACTGGAAGCAAATCTGCCGCCCACACTGTCAACCCCCAGGAGTTCAACAGTCGACCGCCGGCTGACCTCGTTCATGGTGCCTTTGGGGTAAACGGCACCGGAGGCCTTGACCTTCTGCTTCAGGACGTTCTGGATCAGAGACGCTCTGTCCTGTCTGCTCTTCGCGGTCGGGGATGCAGCTTCCCTGTCTCCTCTCCACCGATGCGCGTCGTTGACTTGGGATGAGCTGCCGCAGGAGTGAAGAGAAGAACCGGGGAGGAGGACTGAAGAGGAGGAGGAGGAGGAGCTGAAGAGGAGGACTGAGAAGGAGGGCTGAGGAGGAGGACTCGTGGGGAGGACTCAGCAAGAGAGCTGAGCTGGAGAACAACATTGGTACGAGATGACAGGGCACCTTAGCTGGACTTGAGAGTGAATGTAGTTTAACAACCGGCTCATGTTGTTGACTCCTGCATGCAATAGGACGGCGTCGGAGAACCTTCCGAGACTCCCTGGCGGAACATGAAGTGACTCTCCTCTCCTCCTCGTCTGCTGGGGATCTCACCATAGAAAACCTTGAACTCA
Organism: Guillardia theta CCMP2712; assembly: GCF_000315625.1. NCBI lineage: Eukaryota > Cryptophyceae > Pyrenomonadales > Geminigeraceae > Guillardia > Guillardia theta. The sequence goes on from NW_005434662.1 coordinate 571,788, forward strand.
GCATCTCCCCTGCCGCCCTCTCTGAACATGGCTGCCACGTGCGGATACACCACTCGCTGCTTGTATTCCAGAGACTTTTCCGCTACATCCTCAGGCACCTCCGCCTTGAATCGTTCCCTGCGTTGCTGGTGTCAGAGGAGGAGGAGGAGGAGAGCTCGAGTCGACTTTCTCTCATCCCACAGGGACATGTTGGTTAGGATAAGCCCCGAGCCTGGGGCAAGAGGACAAGGCAGGCGATAATCTCCCTGCAACGCCTTGGGCTGAAGTTAAACAGGATAGCAGCAGGGACAAAGAGAGGAGGGAGAGGAGGAGGATGAGGAGGATGAGGATGAGGAGACTGGAAAGAAAGATAAGTTAGGCTGCCAAGTCAGACCATATCGAGATAGAGCTCTGGGATAGAGCCGTGAAGAACTGCGAGGCAGGTTCCGATCTGATCACATACAAGTCAGGAAGCATCCAGCAGCTGCAAGCATCATCTCGCTACCATCTTGCGGATCTGATGCAGCATGAAGCTGTTTGCGCAGATCTCAATCTTCACGAAAGAGGCTGAGGCGTTTCCCTGATACAAAGGTATCGCTGTCAGGGGCAAGAAGAGAAGGGAATGACGAGGAAATCATCACGTCGTCAAAGTGTAAAGTGATTGGCTCGGCGTGACAACGATAAACGACTCGTTTCGAGTCGACAATGGATCTGTTAACACAACTCAAATTCAGTCAAGGGCAGGAATATGTCGGGTACCTCTTAGGAAACTTTTTCGCACGCCAAAAGTCCAGATTTTCGTCACTGGTGTTCGATTGGGAAGGAACCTGATCAGGAGTAGGTGCAGCAGGAGCTGCACACTTGAATCAACTTCGACGGGTGCAGCAAAGTTACAAGCCTGCTTCATCGTTGATATCCATGGCACCCTCCTTCGTCGAGGCGTTCTCTGCCATCGAAATGTTTGCACCAGGTTCGTCGACTTCCATCGCCCCTTCAGATTCCATCTTGACATCTTGGTCTGCGTTGAGATTGACATCTGTCGTTGGAAACATTCTCATCCTTGAATGATTCTTCTGCATCAGCATGTGTCAGGATTCTCCTGCTAGTTGAATCGATGCACCGTTTGGAACAGAGAATCGGACACGCTGTCCCTTCCACAGAAGTTGATGAAGAATTTGTTGCCGGAGAATTTCTTCAACAAGCTGTTGAGTTTGTCCACCTTCTGATCGATGTCAGCAGTCTGAACATTCAACATTTCCGAGCAAACAAAAGTTATTCCTCCAAGGCTTGCAGCGTGGCTCGACCAAGGGAAAGCAGCAAGTGAGGAGGGCGAGGATGCGATGATGGGTGATCAAGGTGCAGTACAAGTGGCGATGGGGCCCAAGAAGCAGCGGGGAAGGATACCTCCGCCCCGAGAAGACAGGAAGGCAGAAGATACTCGTAGGTTCGCAGGGAGCAGATGTTGCGAGCTATTCAGCTTGTCAGTCTTCCCCTACCTCCTCTCCATCCCTCACCTCTACAGCGTTTTGGAGCTCGAAGAACAGCAAGGATCCTTACCGCTCCTCCTCTTTTTTCGCTGATTTCATTCAGCGCCTTCACCTCCTGAAGCCGGGGGAGTGAGATAGTACTGAGAGCCTGTCATTGCTTTCACCTCCACGTGAACTCCGTCGGCCTCATCATGGCCAGTTGAGCGATTCAGCTGCAGCTTCATCGAGATGACATTCAACGCTTTAAATCTGTCATGTTGGCGAAGAGGAGAGAGGAGGGAGGGAGGGATGGATGGATGGAGGGAGGGAGGGAGGGAGGGAGGGATGGAGGGAGGGAGGAGACAACCTGCGTGCACGCCCTTATCTGTGCGACTTGCCCGGCTCAGGCACCTAGTCTAGAGTAAGGGGACGAGGAGGGAGGGAGAGCAACGAGTTACAGTTGTTTTGGGTTCTCCGGGTTCAACACGGCGATCAATCCAGCCTGGTGACACACCTGTAGGCCCAAGATGAGAGGAGAGGCTACGGGAGACTCGTCCAGCACCTCCATGAGCTCTTGCTCCACTGTTGGATGCGCAAAGCCGCGGGTCCCATCCGTCTCCCCTGTGTCCTCACTGACATCATCAGGCATCTCGCCGGAGGGTTGGTCTCTTCTCTTCACTGTCGATCGTGGCTTGAGCTGGATCTGAGATCCGCAGAACTTGGTCCCGAGGTAACCCACCAGAATCAAGCTGTTGAGCCTTTTCAACTTGTGTGACCGGTAGCTCGTCCCCCCCTGCCCTGCGGCCTTTGGAACTTCATCCCGCAGCGTCTCAGCCTGCCCTTGTGCATCCATCGTCTCAACTCCATTCCCGTGCGTGGAAGTTTGACCTGAAGATCATCGAGTCACCGGATCCCTTCCTCTTCGCGGCATTCCAACCGCAGGTGAAGAAGCTTCTTATGCCACTGAGAGACTGGAGCAAAGAAGAAAAGATGGAGCTCGGTTTCTCTTGAACATCCTTCCTCACAACCGGAGCATGTGGCCGTCTTGATCGCGTTCCTCCTCGCAGACGCATCTGGCAGGCATGAGTCAGTCCTGACACCACCTTCACCATCCCCTCGTGGGCGCTCGAACCGAAGCTGCATCCGTCCTCGCTGCGGTCTCGTTGCTTTCCTCCTTCCCCAACGTCTGGTTCTCCTGCCCTCGGACATGCTTGTGCTCTTCAGCAGCCCCTTGCAACGTGTCAGGGCAACGTTGCTGCGAAAAGAAAATCACCAGAGGTCGCGTTGTCATGCTTTAAACTCTTGTGCAGCTCAGAGTCGACAGAGGATATCACACCATGAGCACAGAACCGCTCAAAGTCCTTCTGTATGCTCTTATCCTTGAAAAAGATTTGGCTGCTGTCAAAACTCTCGTCCTCCCCAGATTCTTCGTCCTCACACGTCATGTATGAGCTAGATCCTCCACGAAGTCGGAGATTGGAGTGGTGTACATGAGTAGAGCGGAGGTAGATGGAACATCCGGCTTGCGTAATGAGCTTTCCTTGGGTCGCTGTCTGAGGAATTGAGGAGAGAAAGACAAGCAGCCATGCCAGATATGCGCCAACATGCTGACGTGAACGTGCCTTGCGCCCCTCCGTTCCTTTCCCGCTCACTCGCATGCTTGAATATCACCCCTTGGTGTTCACTCCCGACCTATACCGTCCACTCGTCTTGTCCCCATACCATCTCTCCTTCTTCCTCTTCCTCTTCCTCTTCCTCTTCCTCTTCCTCTTCCTCTTCCTCTTCCTCTTCCTCTGCCTCGTGCGCTAGATGAGCATCGCCTGCCAAGGGTCTTATTGAGTGTCCTACGTTTTTCCCACCGTGTGGGGTAAACACACAAAGACGCTTTCATGGCTGGCTTATTGTGGGTGGGAATGCGTTGGGCGATGGCGGAAGGAGGAGGAGGAGGGGTGGGTCTGGTGTTGAGGAGAAGATCAGAACAATATCAGGACGAGATCCAGGAGCTCAGGGGACAACTCAAGGTCATGGAGGAAGCAGAGTGCTCCGAGGAGGAGTTGATAGAGACTGGTCCGGAGCAGCGTAGCACGGACCCCGAACGAGACAGGGAGCTGCTCGAGGGGTGTGGGTTGCACGACAGGTCTTTGCAGGATGAGCATATCTCGGGGCTGTCAGCGATGGGAGCGACTGGCAGCCGGAGGCTGCAGGTAGTGAGGTGTAGGTATTGCATGAAGGCGGGGGACGTCAATGTGATGAAGAGGTGCGGGAAGCACCACAAGGAAGGCTGTCTAAGGTACGTCACTTGCCCGCAAGACCTGGTCAACAAGGTTGCAAGGCTCAAAGGAGAACTGTCTGCCGCCATCTCTCGAGCAGAGGCCTCCGCCAGGGATGACTGTGTCGTGGTTGCGAGGAGGCATGCAGAAGGGCCCGCATGCAGATGCGGAGAGATTGACAACGGGGATGTGCTTGTCGCTGTGGACAACCATGTCATAGGTGAAGAGCGAGCCTCCGGCTCTTGGCATCCCGTTCCCTGACTTGCTCATCAGGGACTGACGTGCATAAGGCCTCCAGGCTGATCCTCGGCTCCACGGGCACCGTGTGCAGGCTCAAGATAAGGAAGGAGAGCGGCGTGCAGAAAGAAGTTCACCTGACTCGGGTTGTCATCTGGGGTCATTCAGCTCCGGCGGGCTTGTTCGCTCCGGAGAAGAACTACATCGCGATCCCATCTGGCGTCTTGTGCTGACCAGGACCGTCCCTAGGCGCGCAGCTGCCAGGTTGTGTCTGTACTTTAGACATACAACCTGTCTTTAATTTGAATCTCTTGGGACTATTCCCGTTGAACTACTTCTATGGTGTAGAACACCATGAGTTGAGTTGTGACATTACCAGCTCATGCTCGCACTCCTGCTCCGCGGTTGTCCCAATTGCGGCTGATAACCATGTCTGCACCAAGAAACATGAGACTAACGAAGACGCACTTGCAGTTGTTAACCTTGGCAGCGCAGGTTGGAACCGACTACCCCTCCTCAAGTCCTTTGGTAACGACGATGCTTCTGGAGTCACGTTACCCTGTGAGGAAGCGCGAGTTGATGGAGTTACGTTTCAACCCGCGCCTGGAGACTTGACCTGCTCAGTTGAGTCGTAAGATCTTCTGCTAGTATTCTCAAAACAATCGCACATCTTGTGCAGTCCGTGATGGGTCGTGCGACTGACGAGGGTTCCATTCCTTCCTTCACTTCCCACCTGCCAGTTCCACGGTGTCATCCCACCCGCAAGCAACGGCTGTGCTGGCATTACCGACTCTCTCCGCTTTCAGGATTGTACAGATAAAAACGCCCTGTTGTTTGAGACTGAAGTTGTAATGTGTCACTCATCGAGGCAGATCGTGCAAGTATCACCTGCACAAGGTTCCAGCCCTTGGGGGCACGTGGGAGCAGACCGCTTCCAAACGCGCAACTGCCCATCAGTACAAGTCAAGGAGGTTGAACGAGGGTGCAAGGGTCCTTGCTTTTCGAGGACGGTACTCTCTCTTTGATTGTTCAGTTGGTCTCTGAGCTGATGGAGACGCGAAGTTCAGAGAATGGTCTGAAACAGACTACACGCTTACAAAACAAGATGCAAAGACGTGGGAGGTTTGGTCGGTCCATGCCTGTTTGACAGGTAGTCAGATGAGCAGGTCTTGGTGGTGTTTAAAGATATCACCTGATGTACTGAGCCCTTACCCTTCCTCACAACATACGAGTAGTCGCCTCTCTTGTCCTGGGACTCCTTCAATGAATGTTGCACACTACAACACTAGCTGGTACAGCGTGTACTGACAGCCCAGTTTCGAAGCCCTCCAAGGACCTACAGCATGAAACACGTCGGTGAAACAAGTCCGGCATTGGTTTGAAGTTGAGGTACTGACGGCGCCAGACTGCTGTATGGGACCCGAATGATGCGCTTGCCATGTCTTGATTGCCGTAGAAACATCTCTGGACCACTGAGCCCACTGTAGTCCGATTTTCTGTGCCCGATAAGTAACACCCTGCAAGGATGATATGAGATCTTCTTACCTGAATAAGATATTGCCTTTCGAACCCATCTTAGTATCGTTTCTTGTGATCAATCGTGTGTGCCTTTCACCAAATAGTCCCCTGATTTTTGTTCCAGGTCACTGGGAAAACATCGAATATCAATGCAGACATCAATTCAAGCACAGAAAGAGCATCTCTTGCAGCATCTTCAATGATCATTGATCATGAGTCTCATGTCCTCCTTCCTCTCCTTCGTCTCTTCGCTCCATCTTCCATACCTTGTGACATGTCGCCGTCATCCTTGTCCCCTTCTTTTGCATGTCTCCAAATCACTGTGCCTCCACCCCCCTCCAAAGTCCCCATGATATATCAAGTACCCCTTCATTTCCCCAGAAATACCCACCCTCCTCCACGTCCACCATCCCCACCCTGGTCAACTTTACAGAAAACCCAACTTCTTGCAAGAAAAACAGTTCCTGATGTGTACCGGACCCCCTACCCCCCATGTATCCTATTATGACCCCCAGTTCCCCAAGACCCTTCAACCAAGCTGCGGCCCCTGACCAGACTCCTCGACTCTCCTGATTGTCCTCGTACTGATTTTAACTTAACTTTGAGTAAAGAGTTATAAACCTGAAATTTGCACCGTCTATTTCAAATCCTGAAACCCGTGACGCCACACCCCCATTGAATCAGTGACTATCGGATACCGCCGGGGCCGGGCGGCCGGCCGCTCGCGACGGTGACCGAAGCCGAAGTTGACTTGTGACTCGCCGTACCGTAGTACGGTACCGTACGGTACTTGTGACCGTACAGCTCAACTAGCCTAGTAGTCAGAGTCGCTTCGGAAGCGACTCTGACTAATAAGTTGCGGCAGTGCAACTTTCACAGTCCGGGACCGTTCAACTTGCCAACCGTTGAACTGTGACTTGCAAGTCACTGACTCGCAACGCCGTTGGCAACTTGGCAAGTTGCCGCGCGGCTGGGACTCCGAAGTTCGAAACTTGAAACGCTACCGTCACCGGGTGACTCAGGCTCGCCGATCATGCATGACCATTCCATGGCATTTACTAATGCCCAATTATAAATTAATATCCTTTTAACAAACACTTGTACCTGTTAATTTGATCATAAGCATACAGTTTTTAGTCAATTTTGTACCAGAATGATTTGTACCACTCAGTACTCTTTTATATTCGTTTTAAGCATTTGAGTTCCGGCTTACACGCCTCTTAGCTGCTCTCTACCCTGTGTACCGGTATGTTTATCTGATATGGAGGGGGTAGGGTTATTCGTATATTTCGATACACGCTCATGAAATCTTATATTAGTGTCAGCCATTGACGAGTGTAGTAAATCCAGCCAATAAGTATTTTTGTTTTCAAATCAAGGAGTCGTATGCCAGCTAGCAACGGCAATCTTTTTTTTCTACACCGGTTGTTTTATATAGATACCTACCCTATGTCTATAGGGTGCCACCGAAACACAGGTCCCTTTGCCCCCGATCAAAGAGCAAATAATTTTCATTAAAAATCCTGAGATCTCCATTGCAAGTATCCCTCCCCTCCTCCTTCCATGCTCTTCTCCCTCCCTCCCTCCCCCCCTGCTCCCCTCACTTCCTCCCTGCTCCCTCCCTCCCCCCTGCTCCCCTCCCTCCCCGTTGCTTCCCTTTCCCTTGCGCTCCAGTTATAGACACCAAACAAATGAATCTTCACCGTCGTGTATCAGCAACAAATGGAATTCAGAGAAGGCGAAGGCAGGAAGATTTCGATACATTCTTGGAGCAGGAAGAGACTTGTGATGAGTCAAAGACACCTGAAGATTTGAAGCTTCGAATGATCCTGCATACGTCAGTTGATGATCGAGACTTGCCCAGGATGTACTGGAAAAAGCCAGGCAGTAATTTGAATATCATACTTGAGCCTGGCACAGGGGTTCAATATCAGTGTGAAGATCACAGGGGCGTTGAAGTGAATCGACTGGGCATGATCAAATCGCTGCACTCAGATGCACAGGTTGTCGAAGTGTACATCATGTACAATGGAGTCCTCTTGGAACATGTAGACGAAACCATTATAACTAATCGAGTGCCCTGTGTGGCCCTGAAAAGAATTTTGAACAAAGTTGGAAACCGTGATTGTTATCAATCAATTTACAAGGATACGGATGAAATAAATGCTATACCAAAAATGTGTTTCTTCAGCTTTCCTTGCATGTTGGAGCATGCCAACGATGATCTCCACGATAATTTCAGAGTGCATGGGTATATATTTTTTCATGAAGACGACATCGAAAATAATAAATACTGTGAAATCTCTCACTTCTCGATTGCAAACCCGGCACCACTCGTTGAAACGATGGCGCAAACAACTTTCTGTTCAGCGGCGGAGTACAATCGGATTTGTCGAGATATGACCGAGGTCAAAAAGATGTTCAATCAGTGGTTGAAGTCAAGGAGTGAGACCTTTGAGAAGAATTTTTGTTTGTTGTTTTCCATTGATTTTCGTTGCTTTCGATTGCTTTACAATTTTTGTTTGTTGTTTTCCATCGCTTTACGTGTGACATGCTCGTCACAAGCCATGTTTATGAACTCCGAAAACCTCAGCATCTTTTCGCTGCCTGTTTCACAACCTCGGAATCATCGCCGTCTTTGTCCAAACCTACATCCGCAAGATGTTCCTATTCGCTTGGGCACCCGCTTGTCTCCATGCTTCTCTTCCCCACAACTGATAAAAACATTACATTCGCAGGAATGATATTCAATGGAGACTCTACCTTATGTCTTAGCTCGCTGGTTCTGATACTGAGAAGTCCTGAGGGAAGTTCATTCACATCCGGCATTCATGGCGTTGAATAGTTCATCGATCTTACACTTGCGATCTATTTGCAATCAAGTTGCCTACACGACTGACATGCCTTATGCTTATGTGCTTGGTTGACACAGAGAGGAGGAAGTATGGGTCTTGTAGAATGCCAACCAAAACAACAATCAATTGCCTAATCAGAGAGATCCTTTACGAGAACAATCTTGACACCAAACAACTCTACAGTCAGAGATGTGCTCGAAGCTCAATCATACGAAAGAGGGTTGTGGATGCTTGATCACCAAAAACGAGCAATTCTCCATCTTGCAATGAGCATCAAAAGGATTCGAAAACAGCCCTAGGCTCTGGAATCCATGGCGATGCTGATTCCTACAGCTTCCTTTGAAAAACAAGCTCGAGCTGTTTGAAACGTCGTCTTGCAGTATGTCGCAAAAAGTACAAACATTCACACATGATCCAACCTTGGATGGCCTGGAGCTTGAATACGATGAAAGAGCCATTGGCTGAGAGCCATCTGGGATTCAAACAAACGCCGCCTGCGCCGGCGGGTGCGGATGCAGCAATGGGGGAAGGGTAGGGCAGGCGATTTGGTTGTATATGCACCCCCCAGGCGTGTAAAAGCGTGTAAGGTCAAAAATAGTTTTAATGTTTGAAACCTTGTTGTTTGGAGGAAGCAAGAATACTTGTAAACCTAAAACTGCTCGACACGGTCCCCGATTCAAACATACTTTCAACCATTATCGAAGTTTCTGGTACAAATTTTCAGCGCGCCGACCATTCAAAAATCCTGGGCTGAGGTACCCCGCTCGAAAATGATCAAAAGCGAGCATTAGAAAATGCCATGGAATGCGCCCGGCGCGGCCAGTCCCGGGCCGCCCGGGCGGCCGGCGCGGGGCGGCGGGGGAGGACGCGTACAACTTGGCAACTTCCGGGCCGCGGCCGTGCTACGGTCACGGCTGAGAGCCCGGGAGTGCAGTCTACCGGCGTGATCATGATGCCCGGCGGCGGGGCCACGGGCCCGCCGTCCGACCGTGTGGAGTGCAGCCTGGCGGCCGCCGGCGGCGGGCCTCCTGGTCCTGCGCCGCGGGCCTGCGGGCGAACGGGCCGGTCCCCCCGGGCCGGCCAGGGCGGCCACGGCCGGTACCGGCGCCGCCGACGCGCCGCGGCGGCGAGTCACCGTCGCCGCGCGGGCCCGGCCGCCCGGCCGGGCCCGGACTGCAGTGCGCCAGCCTGGACTGCCGCCGGGAGTGTCACCACTGAGCGGGGATGAGGGCAGGGGATAGCACAATGATGAGGAGGTGACGGGGCAATATGCTGAAGTGGCGGACGAGGGCACAAGCTGAAGAGCTGGAGGGGGAGGGAGAGAAGAATATGAAAGAGAGGAAGCGGAGGGAATGGTGGAGATGGAGGAATGAGAGCGAGAATGGGGAAGGATGCAGAGGAGAGGAGCAGGAAAGAGAGGAAGAGATCGGTGAACGCTGAGGAAACGACAGGTGTAGTGTTTCACTAGGAAGGATGCATCTTCTGGTGCGTAGTTAGCAGGAAAGTACAGGTCAGAAGGAAGGTATACATCAGTGTTGCAAAAATACGGAGTGAGACAACAAAGTTCTCATGGAGTGAGGAAATTCATCTATGCTGCCACTCTCTCCAATTTCTCCAACTGCCTTACATCTTGACAGTATCGATCCTGAGCGGATGGACTTTCTACACTGAGATCGTCGGCAAAGGTAGGTGGATACGTGAAGATGGTTCACATGACAATACATGACGTCTATTCTCAGCGTAGCCTGTCGAACGAGCCATGACAAGGATCAACCTGAGTTTGCTAGCAGTGGCCGTTGCCGCCTGCTTCTGCATCCTGCTGTGGACAAGATCAGCTCCCGAGCAGTCGCAAGTTCTGTTTGATGAGGCTGACAGCGAGAGGAAGGTCAGGAATCGAGTGCAAGGTTCTGAGTTCAACCATGACCAGAACTCTCACTACACTGTGTGGCACCGAGGTTCGTGTCCCTGAAGTTGCGCGTCCTGATCAGTAAGCTGATTGCCAGCTCATTCTCCCTCCTTCAGCGTCATGCACGTCGTTGAGCCCAAGTCGGGGGAGCGCGACCGGCAGGTTGTGATGGAGGCTCTTGGTATGCCGGAAGCGACTGAAGATGGGGATGCAGTCAGGTGGGATGGGCTCGTTGATGCGGCATGCAGAGAACATGCTGCAGAAGGACAACATGCAACTGGCGCAGGAGAACAAGCAGTTTGCAGAGAGCAAGCCCAAGGGACTCTACAACAAGATCCGACACTCGGACGAAAGGCCCGAGAAGTACGAGGAGGAAGCCGTGGACCATCAGATCGACTCGCAGTACAAGAGCAAAGAAGCGCAGAGAGAGTCGCTCAAGTCCGAGCTGGAGAGGAGGAGGGGGGATGTTGCGTCTGCTATCGCTGACGAGTACAAGGTACGGTCAGTGCCGGGCCTCCAACGAGGTTGATAGAGCTGCGCAGGCAAAGATCGATGAGCACAAAAGAGAGCTGAATGCTGAGCGGAGCCGAGCACAGAGAGAGAAGGATGAGGAGGCAGCGCGGAAGATCAGCGACGAAGCCGCCATGGACAAGGACAAGGCCTTGCGGGATGCTCGCCTGGCAGGAGAGCTCGACGACAGAGCAGATGAGGGAAGCCTTGAGAAGAGGAGAGCAGAAAGAGAGGAACGGCAGTCGTTGCTGCAGCTGAAGCAGCTCCATGACGAGGTGCAACCCGCAGTCAGGCGAAGCCCACTCCCCCTTGTTCGCTGATGTTGGTGACGTAGGTGAAGCGTGCCGAGGAAGAGGCGAAGAGGGCGAGGAGAGATGCCCATATGCTTCGTCAAGCAGCAGCTGATGATGTCAAAGTTGCGAAGAAGTCGCTGCTGACAGCCAAACAGCTCATTACCAACGCGCAAAGCGACAGGTCCGATTGGCTTGCCAAACCCTTCAAGTCTAATCGATGATGTCAGAGAATCTGCAAGGAACAAGCAGATGGAGCTGTCACAAGCTCGACTCGCCTTGAAGTCAGCTACTCAGGTCTGGATTGGCACACAACGTGCAAGACAGCTGACAGAACTCCCCAGGTTGAGAAAGAGTTGACGATCAAGGCTGCTCAGTACACGGGGAAGGCGAAGTTGGACTTGTTGCAGTCGCATCTTGTTCGTGTTGTTGTTCACTTCTGTTTGGTGGTGACCCAGGCGTTGCAGTTGAAGAAAGCGTCACACGAGCATTCGGATCAGGCAGACAAGCTCCACCACGAGGCGAATTCTCGTCGAGAAGCTGTACCACTACAAGTTTATTTCGTCGCAATGACGTGGCGCACAGATCGAGAGGCTCAAGGAGAAGAAGGAGCATGCGATGGCACGAGAGAGCAGGGCAGAAGTAGATGTCAGAAGGTACAACTAACACAATCTTGCTCCTCGCCCCCTCTGATTTGTTTTTGAAGGTTACAAGATCAGCTTCATCTTCAAGAGCGGGAAGACAATCGGAGGCTTTCAAGAGCGCAGGTGGGGAGTGTTCTTTAAGTGGAGATACAGAATTTCGATTGAAACCTTTTGCAGGCATCAGAGCACAAAGCTGAGATTGCATACAAGAAAGCTGAACTCAAGTACCGCAACGATGATAGCGAATGAAGGATTGGACATTCGTGGAGCTGAAAGAATTGCAATGACTCCTTCTTTCTCCACTCGAGGGAAAATTCGATACAAGACAGCTGTAGGAGAGAAATAAATTACATGCTGAACGGCCTTGGCTCTTCAACTTGATTTCTCCTGCAGACATCATTCACTCGTAATGCAAGCACATGTAGGAGCACCAGACCTTCGGCTTGTCCTCAACCGGCAGCATCGTATCGAAAACATAATCCCACAACTTGCTGGTGATACCATAACCTACAACTTTGTGAGGAATCATCATCAGAGGACTTGAGACACCTACCAAGGAGCGGGTTCTTGTAGTGATGAGCGAGATGGTATGATTTCATGCTGCTGAAGTGTGATAGGAAGGGAGTACCACTGGAAATCATGCTGTCAAACAGAACAAGGCAAGTCGCAGCGCCGCACCTGTGATGGAGATAGTAGTGTGTTAAGTCATATCCAACATATCCCAGCAAGCCCCCAGCTGTGAAGGATACGGCCTCAGGGGTGTCCAGGAATACCCTGGAGGAGGGTCACAAAATCGCAAGATCAGAGTGGAGCGGCGAACCTGAACAGGTTGTAGAAGCCAAGGAGCAGAATGAACGTTAAGATCGGAGGGAAGACAAGTCGCATGGGGTCCATCGGGAGCAAGTGATGGACACCTGCAAATCGGCCAAGTTAAGATTAGTAGGCCCGGTGGATTCTTCGGTGGGTACCATGAATCAAGAAGTGTAGGGTGATTGCCCAGTAATTGAATTGGACCCACTTTGTACAAGTCAGTTGATTCTGTGCTTGCCTTCCGCATATCTACCTCATCTAGATGGAACAGAAATCGGTGGAGGACATATTCTATTAGCGTCCATGTGAAAAGTCCTCCAAGGAAAATCTAGACAGAAAATCAGAATCGACATAAAATTCCTGGCAAGAATGCAGTCACCAGTCCAGCGCCAAGAGGTGTAAGTCCCATCTTCAAGGAAAGCAAGACCATTCCTGTGATGACAGGTAGCCAGACCAGAGGAACCACATACCATCTGACAGCGATCGCGTGAGCGGCTGCCGCCGATCAACAACAAATGACTCACGGTGTTCGCGAAAAAATTTCCAGGAAGTCAGATTCAAAGAATCGAGCTGGTTCATCCAGAACTTGGGGACGGTGAATGAAATCATTGTAATTGTTGCCAAGATGGCCGATCTACAACAAGATACCCACTCAAGACAGGGCGATTAGAGGTGTATCGTTATACCTGCATGATAATCGGTTTACTAAAGTCCAAGGCTTTCATCCCTTGGTGTTGGGGAGCTGCTTTCCTCTTGGCTCCTGACAGTATTCCAATTCTGTAACGTTGCATCATTGAATGCGCTGCCTTGCTGTGGACATGGACGTCGTCGTTCGAAAACACTTCAGTGATATCTGTGCCCAGGTGGCTGCAGCAACCGTCAGGGGGATCGCATAGTCTCAAATCCTCATCTATACGGAAGCACGATGGTGGATCCACCAGGATGTTCTTTGAGGAACTTGCTCACGTCAAAAACCTGAGGACGACTCAGCATCCTCTCTCTTACGGCCATCGCTTGAAAGTCAACCTCGCCATCCTTCACAACCCATGCATCATTCTCTTTGTCGTGCTTCTTGATCTCGCTCCATTCAAACACCTTCAGCGGCTCCCCGTTGGGTTCGTCCACACCAAGTGGTGGCATGTTGGTTTTGTCTGAGAGTGTCTAGAATGGCAAAATGTGAGTTCACCAACACAACATGCTGAATTTGTGCGTAAACGCTAGAATCAATCATTGGGTGACGACAAACATTCGATTCACCTCTAGATTCCCTCCCCAATTCTTTTCTACTGAAATGGGCTTTGCACCCATTGTCTTGCTTTCTTTCACTATAAATCATCCTTAGGTCGTCTTCACTCTCCCGATCCCCTCTAATGGACGAGTTGTCAGACACACTGACTATGCTTATGCCTCGTCTCAGCCATGAGATTCCTGCTCTGAGAATCGTTTCCGTCAAGAAGGCATTTTGTTGAGACCCTCCTCGCCATACGTACATGGGGGACGCCTCTACAAAGGACAGCAAGAGGATTTTTCCATCGCCTGCTCGTGTCTTCTGCTTGTACTATCAATCTGGAGCGTGCAATAACAACCAGCCTGCATGAGCTGCTTTCCCTCTGTCCTCTCCTCTCTCTCCCGCCCTCCTCGTCCACCGTCTCATCCTCCCTCTGCACCAAAAATCGCAAACCACATGCCAAAGGCTCACCCCTACCCCCATCAATACTCCTCAACCCTACCCCACCCCACTTCATACACTGACCATATCAATTGTACCCCCATGAAGGCTACAGCAGCAAGATCCATACGGGGAGATAGTATGTTGTACATTTTTAATTAGTGCCTTATCTATAAAATATCTCAGCTATACCGATAGATCTCCAACCCAAACACGAATCTGAATGGGTGGACAGCACTGCTACGTTACCCTCATGTAATCGCTGTACCCCCACCTCATAACCTGACAAGCCACGTTTACAAGGGTGACCGGTGGTTATTAGGCATTTCCTTGAATCTTTTCCAAATACCTTCATAATATTTCTGAAACAGAGACAACAATTTGAAAAACCCGTGAAAAAATTCAAATTTGAATTGGATGGGGAATATTACCTGGCGGAAGTCTCTGAGCTGCACCTGGGGTACTTAATAAGATAGGGGGGAGGGGGTACTCGGGACAGGATTAGCTTTCGAATAGGTACCCGTTAGGTTACGCAATAAGTCCATGACCGGTAGTGTCGTTTTCCAACCACCACGTTATTGACCCCTACCCCTATGGCTTCAAGATCCACCCCCCAACACCTAGTGGGCCAGGTCTGACAAATAAAGCCTGCGACCACCCCTGTATCCGCGGAACTTAACCATGACTACTCTGGCTCATACGCTACTTGTTTTTTTTTAAGTTTTACTTATCTACGCCTGGCGGCCCGGCCCGGGTCGCCGGGTGCGGCACCGGCGTCAGTCGGAGGCTCAGTTGAGTCACAACGTAGTTACTGATTTTTAACTTAACTTTGAGTACATACTATGACTCAGTTTCTGTCTCACGGTCATGCCATGATCATCCGGCATTAACTCAAACTTTGGGCATCCGTCTTGTTCCAAGAATGCCTTGCCGCATGCACTAGACGTGGTTAGTAATAAGTGACTTGCCGCGCCGCCGGCCCAGCTGGTGACACATGCCGGGCGGGCCCGGGCGGGCCGCGTCGGATCACGTAGCCGCCTCAGTGTGCGCGGCCCGCCGGGCGCCGCCTCCGACAGTGAGACTCGTTGGAATTCGCCGCTTCCCGCCAAAATACCCGTGCTGGGGAGGCATCGAGGGAGGAGAGACAAGTAGGAGGCAACGACAGAGCGAGAGCGGGTGAGAATGAAGCATGTAGCTCGGCAGGAGGCCAAGAACATGTCGCCGACGAAGCTGCCCCGTCCTAAGAAGCTATTCCATGATGCCGAGGAGGCGGATATGGAGGTGTATCAACCTGCGAGGGAAGGAGCGTGTCTGACCTTGGCTGGTACCGTCAGTTTGCTCTAGTGGACCACCAGCTGCACTCGCTCATCGACGAGGGTGCTCTGTGTCTGGCGGACGAGAACGTGAAGCTGCATCACTATGTGCAGCCTGCGAGCATCGACCTGCCGGTTTCTGGCACCGCGTGAGCTACCCCATCCGCTCCAACATGCATGTCGATTGAAGTGTGCTCAGGTATCTGGTCAAGGAGAAGATCCTTCCTTTCAAGAAGCGGGTAGAATGCAGCATGTTGCGCTCCACCTGTGACACTTGCCGGATGCAGGTCAAAGACCTGATAGGGGAGCTAACGCTGGAAGAGAAGAGCCTTACTGGGAAGGGGGCGGTTCTCCTCAAGGGCCAGGTGCATCCCCAGCTCTTCTTGTCGTTTACCGTGTTCTCATTACATGGCAGTCGTACCTGATCTACTGTGGGGTCATCTGCCTTCAAAAAGGGCAGCGAGGCTGCCTGAGCCCGAAGAGCTCGATTGGGCGCGTTGATATCATGGTGATAGAGGAAAGGGGCTCGTGGACTCTTGCTTACTGTGTGTGGTTAGGTGCGAGGGATAGTGGACGGGTGCGGTCTTTACGATGTCGTTCCTGGGGATGGGATCAGCCGCGAGCTATGGCTTGAGATCAGCCCGAGGTCCTTCAACATCCGGGTGCATGCTGGGATAGCGATGACTCAGTTGATGATCTTCGCTGCTTGCAACGAGGTCGATCGGTGGTGGAGAAGGACTCCTTGTCTTCTGATCTGATGACAGGATGACGCATTTCAGACACCGATCAAGAGCGTTTACGATGATTTCGATCACTCTCCGGCAAAGAGCGTGACGCTGCATTCCGAGGAGGGCGGCGAGATGTGCAAGGAGATGTGTAACTTGAGGGAGGACTTTCAAAGCTTCGCCAGCATCGAAGATGGTGCAGACGAACCAATGAATTCACAAGAGCAGGAAGAATGTCTTTGCTTCGATACCGATGGAAAAGTTTTGCCTCTCCACCTACACAAAGGAGCTGTTGTTCTAAGTGTACGCGTTCCATCTCAACCAGAGAGTCTAGCGGGTGACTAACGGCTGATATCATCTGTGTCTTGACACGGTTGTCCTACAGGATTTGAGGCTTTGCCCACTGAAGACATTCTGGACCTTTCTTTGACGGATTTCCATCATCCTCGCAAGTTCTTCCGCGAGATTTTCCCTTCCGATCAAGGGAGGCTGACCTTGGAGAAGGATCGTTTTTACATCTTAGCGACGAAGGAGGTGCTTCCTCCTGCCAAGTTTTATTTTTGCTGAACATGATGGTGTAGAGAGTCTGCGTTCCCACGTATCTCAGTGCCGAAATGGTTCCTTTCTCACATCACGTCGGTGAACTCCGAGCACACTACGCCGGGTTCTTCGATCCCGGCTTTGGGTACGGAAGGGAAGGAGAAGTGAAGGGAACAGTGGGCGTGCTTGAGGTCAGTCAATTTGTAAAGCTTGTCTTTCTGTCAGATCAGAGTTGGAACCAAAGAGGCGCATCTGTCTGACCACGTCCCTGATATGTTCTAAGACGAATGCGACAGGTTCGTCCTCATGAGACAATCAACATCTATGATGGCCAACCGATCTGCCTTATGGAATTCTTCAGAAACTCCAGCGTTCCGCACCGTCCCTACGGTTCGTCAACAACTCTCTCGCCAATCTTCTCACATGCTTGTCCTTCAGGTTTGCAAGGGAGCAATTATCACATGCAGAAAGGGCCGAAGCTTGCCAAATACTTCACGGAATATCCGCGTGCAGCGCCTCAACAAGTTTGACTCGAATCATATTCTTTTCTCACATTACAAGAAGATCAAAAGCTACACGTTTGATTGAACAGCTGTGTGCTGGCGTGAACATGCCAACAACTCAGACTCATAAAATAAACGAAAAATATCTTGTCCATCTCTACAAGAATCGCAAAAATGAATGTCAAGTTAGCCGGTAGTAGTCAACTTGTTATATGCCTCGTCAATCTTTGCTTCTTCATCTTCGATCTGCCAGCAGCAATCAGGACACTCGAAGCTATCTACTCCTCTTACCATGATGAAAGTTTTGCTCTTGCTCCCGAACTTCTGAGTGTGCCTGCTGACTTCACAGCTCACCCACGTGCCAGAAGGGAATGTTCGCTTCCTATGTCCTTTGCTCTTGGGCAAGAATCTCTATAACATCGTCATTTATGCTTGAGGGGTAGGAGGAGCGCCCACCTGCTCGCCCTTGGCGAACCCTTCGGGTGGCTCGAGCTCTCTTGCGCAGTACCACTCACGGACATTAAGCTCTATGGAAGTCGTCTCCTCGTCCTTGGACTTCGTGCTCCAGTCCTGTTCGTCAAGTGAGCGTCGGCATGCCGGCACAACGAGACTCAGCGACCTCACTCGCGACTTCGAAGAGTCTGAATCCCCTTTCACTCCTCCACTCCTCCCTGACCGACAGGATGAAGTAAGCACCGCAACCCTCGCCCTTTCCTGAGGTCGCAGTCTCCTCCTTGGCCGCAGTCTGGGAGCCACAGCTGTCCACTGAAATGTCATCCTTGGCTATCGCCGGGTCCACCGCCAGGGGCATGCTCAGCGAGTTGATGTCAAGGGCTGCAGGAGGACTCTCGACCTTCCTCATCTTCCTCCTGCTCTCCTCCGCCTCGTCATCGACCGGCTCCTCCCTCTGTTCCGCCGCGGGGGCGGAGAGCTCGGGGACAGCCAGCGGTCTCTTTGTGGGTTGTTTGTGGGTTGCGGTGCTTGTGGGCTTCTGCGGTAAGAGGGTCAGGGAAGCTAGTGTGCAAGCAGGCGGTATTGCCTTCAAGGGTTTGACTTGCTCGGCAAGGTCAAGGTATCCTTCAAACGTTCTCCCTGCTTAGTCACTCAGTGCACAGCCGGCCCACCTCGCACCTCCTTGGCTCTCCCACCGTGCACGAGGAAGCGAACGCTCACGCTCGTCCCCTTCCCCAGCACTTGCACGACTGTTCCCTCCACAGTGCATCTGGGACCTAGACCAGCAGCCTCCATCTTCTCTTTCGTCAGAGCCTCTTGGAGGTCAGTCCTATGGAGGCGTGTCAATCAAAGTATCTCTCGCATGCAACGGGAGCAGTCGACCTGTCGGGATGAGGAATGCCGCACAGACTGACTTCCCTTCGGAAGAAATCACCGAGCGACTCTCCTCCCACCGAGTCCGTCAGACTGTCATCGAGCCTTCCGAACTGCAGGGGCAACGTCTGAGACACAGGGGACGAGAACGATGGCAGTTGAGACTGATACGCCTGAGGGAACTCTTGATTCATTCTGAGTTCACTTGACCGATCATATTTCTTTCTCCCCTCGTGTAAACCAATGGCATATTCCACCTTGCTATCATACGTGTCCTCCCCGTAGTTGACGTTCTTTCTTTGCCTCCGGCTCCTTCTCCCTGACTCCTCCCGTTTTGTCCTATTGGATGCACTGTCGTGCTCAAGGTCAGACGATTTTCTGTTCGACGCTCTCTCCTTCCCACTTGCTGCTGCTAACGAGCTTGCATTCGCCCGGTTCTCGTTCATACTTGCCTGCGGGATGAAGTGGGTTGCAGCAGTTGGAGTCGAGCTCACAACTTTCTTGGTGTTGTTCAGATCGATGGTAAGAATCGGGTCATCTTCCAACACATCCGTCCACACCAGCGGAGCTCGAGTAGGACGGGCATATGGCTTGTCGTACTCGAACGCTCCACGGGAAGCAGGAGCAGACCAAGGAACCTGATGGCCAGAGAGGGGCCGATAAGTTTCAGCAGGTTTGACCACCTGAGGAGGAGGAGTCAGGAAGGCGCTCCTGGAGTACTCCATGTATCTGGAAGCAGCAGACTCTTGCTTCCGATCAACCGTCTGCGCAACCGACCGCAACAAAGGATTGATCGACGACGATCTCTGCTCCGCCTCTCTGAACAGCCTCGAGCCCCAATCCACCTTGTCATCTTGTCTCCCTTGACCCGTTCCTAGTGACGCACCATGCTTGTACGCAGTTGTCGTCTGCCCCTCCTGCCTCTGCTGATCTTCCGCGGCCTCTTCCGCAGGTATCGGATCAAACTCACAACCCATAGGAGGGACATTGGAAGGCTGGGGGCCGGGGTTCTGAAGGACTTTCTGGAAGTCTGGGCCCTTGGACAAGCTGCTGCTGGCCTTGCTGGGAGTGAGGTCGAGCTTCTTCTCTGGGCACACCTGCAGCTCTCTCACCTCCCGGAGACTCGCTTCGTTCACCGGGATCGAAAGCTCGATGAGGTTCCCCGCTCTTACGTCCTGTGGGCACACGATCATCACGCAGGTGTTGAACTCGTCGATGCAGGCTGCGAAGGAGGTGCCTGGCTGGACCCAAGGAGGCACAGTCACGCAGTAGCGTCTGACTGCGTTGATGGGTTGGCTCTCCATGGACGGGGCAGGGGATTGCTTGAAAGCCGAGCTCATGGGTTCTCTCGATCAACCATCAAGGGAGTTCGTAACGCAGCTCGTGTATCTGTCAGCACCCGCCGAGCTCAGTGCATGGCTGTAAACATCACGATGACGGCATGAGCTAGGGCGACAGCCGGCTCCTTGGAAGGCCCTCAGCACGGGGGAGTAGCCTCAGGGCCTCTGCGCAATCACGTCGAAAGGCTGCGACGCCATGAGCGCAAGGCCACCTGCTCGAACATGAGCGATATCAGGCCCCTCCTTTCCATCACAACCATGCGCTACAGATTATAAACTCCAGCCACCTCAAACACTTCTCCCACCTCTCTCCAACCCTTGTATAACCCCCATTCTCAAAACCCGCCGCACCTCTTATCCTTACTTCTCCTTCCTGGACCGTTCTCCTTGCCTACAGTCTCCCTTTCCTGCCTCCTCTCCTTCTCTATCTCATCGCGTTCCTCGTCCTCTATTCCCTCGACTCTCGCCCTCCTTGTTCAGCATCGTCGGCGCGGGCCAGCCATTGGCGCGAGTGAGTAAAACATATTAAAACTGGCCTTTGTACCAGCTGATCTTTCACTTAACTTTGAGTAAAAAGAGAGGAAGGTGACTAAAAAATTCGGAAGTTCGCCGCGCCCTCAAACCGCGGCCCGGCCGGGGCCGCCGGCCCCGGACCCAGGCCCCGACAAACACAGTAGTGACTGAATCATGGTTTCACTCAAAGTTAAGTTAAATCATCTGGTAGTCACACTGTGCAGGGCTAGCTGAGCCCTCGGGAGCGAGGGCTGAGGCGACGCTCACTGGTAGTAAAGAATGACGCACCGGGTCACCGGTACTGATGACTAAACTGAGGGTACCTGGCGACGGAGGGGTCCGTGCCCTCAGTCACAAGGGCTCAAGAAGGGGGGTGGGGGTGGACACGAGATGAGCAGAATGGTTTCGGGGGCATGACTCGGTGACATGGCCGGGCAAGGCTGAACCCGAGGGCCATGTGAGGGGGGTGGGGGTGGTGAGAATTGGGGGCCATTATGGCACTACACCGGTGGCTATCTCCCCCTAAGGTAGGAAAACGATTCGGTGGGGGTCACGTCGGAGTACGGGGGTGGGCCGAGGGAACGAATGGGTCTGGGTGGTCAACAATTGTCACCATACAGTGTCAAGTACCCTACCCACCCTTTTACTGTGCCGGTACAGTGAAAGGGTGGCCCTTGGGGTACGGCGGTTCCGAAACTACTGCCAGCCACCCACTTTCAAAGTGTCGGCACGGTATGGTAATAATGCATTTGTATTGCTGGAGGAAGTTAAGGGTAGGGGTAGTCATCAGGTTGGTGACCGGTGCAATTTGAGCTCCAGGGGTAGGGTGGTCTCCGGTTGAGGCAGGCTCTTTCTTGTCCGCAGTAGCGGCAGGAAGAGACAGGGGTGCGGGGCCAGGCTGAGTAGCCGGTAGGAGCAAAGAAACATGGGGAATGCACTATGCTGTAGTCAGGAGCGCAGAGGCCTCGAGGAGCTAGAGAACATTCAGAACAACCAGAATGGCATGAACAAATCGACGGGGAGCGACAGAGACGAGCTCTCCATCAGCAGATCACGCGCTATGTCCATGAAGGCCCAGGTCGAAAGGCAGAAGTGGATTCGTAAGGCAAGCGGGTATCGATGGGAGGAGACTGTAGACGAGAGAGACACCTTGCACCAGAACCCAGGACAACATGCAGACTCAAGGAGGGGCTTTCACATTGTACAACCAGTAAGTGCAGAGAGGTTAGACAGGGGCGCAGGGGGCAACGGTGAAGTTGTGATAAAACACGCGCGCCAAAACCAGCATGACAGGCGAATTTTCCAGCAGAACTACAATCCGGGAAGAAACATCACACGCAACCTACCGAGTGATCAAGAACAAAACATATTACGATCGTCCGACTTACAGCATGGACAAATTTCAGGGGGAAATGGAATGACGAAGACTGTGCAGCACACTGCATATGACCTTCGATGCAATCAGATTCATGATGTCTCATACGAACTTTACAATGGGTCGGACCCCTTGAACTCTTCAATTGCAAGTAATGCTGCAGACAAATACCCGTTCAAGCCGTCCTCCTACACCTATCTGGATTTCTCCAAAGAGGATAACATGGACCAGAAGCTCTCCTTTGATGATTCGAAGCTTCAGAGCTTGCCAATCAGCTTCTGAGCCGCGCTGCAATTATTGTGGAGCCACAAACATGTCGATGTTCTGTTTCACTTGCTGTCAAACTTGCCTTTCTCTGGACGTTGTGACGTAAATGTTCGCGAAAGCATGACAAAACCCCTGCTAGATGTACGAAGATCTCGGCTGGTTGGCAACAGGTTCCATGCCTATCTTTCATGTTTAAATCCGACTCCTGCAGAATAATTTGCTGATCTTACGCTCTCGTTCTACACCGAGAGTGTGTGACTTGATAGGGGAAATGGATATTAAGAAATAAAGTTGGGTGGATGCGTTCAAATCTTTCGTATCACTGTTTCCGATTTCATCTGGACATATGTGCATTTCTTTGGACGTTTTGGAAACATGACTTCCAAAATGGATTGCAAGTCTCAAAACATTCTAATTTAATCATCGGCATATGCATCTAGTCCCTCCTTTTCAGAGCCCTGCGAATCTCTTCATCCGAATATATTCGACAGTTTGATTGAGATAAAGTCACATTCTGCTCTGCCAATGGCTTGCGAATTCTCCTCTTCAAGAGGCTGGATTCATGTTCACCATACCGCTGGCTACTTGCAGTTGACCCACTGGACAATCCAACGTCTGCCATGTTGTGAGGTCTCAATGATTGTGATTGCACCTGCGCCAAGATCTGGATATCATTGATCAACGGCTTTAGCAGCTGGTCTGCCAATGTGATCTTTCTCTTCTCTTTCATCCTTCGCTTATTCAGGCGGTCTTCAATATCCAGCTTGAGGTTCACAATGTCGATCCTGACGCTTCTCATTTCATCGAGGATTGCAATCAAAGAACCGTTTGTTTCCAGGTGATCATGATAATTTCCAAGGCCTTCGATCTCGTTGATAATGGCTTTTTTAGCTTGGAGGACTTGGAGCTTGTCTCGAGCTTCTCGCAACCGCGACATGAGATTTGATATCTGCTCGTTCTGAAAAGCAATGCCGTTGATGCAGTTGATGTATTCAATGCGCAGCGTCTCCATCAAGTACAGCGGTAGAGTATCGATACTGGAGTGGTCCCCCGCTTCTTCTCCATCATCCCGAGTTAATCTTATTTGTAACTCTTCGCATTTTTGCCGGATATGATCAGAGTTTTTGGTCAGCGCAGCTTCAACGAAGCAGTACAGCTCTGCATTTTGCAAGTCCGTCTCCAAGAATCGAAATACTTGATCGGTGACGTAAAATTTCTGAAGAGAGTCCGGATGCGTGCTGCTCGCATGCAGGTTTGCAAGATTGCGGACCCAGTTCCACATTCTGGACAATGGCCTTCCAATTCAGTGCCTGCTCAGGTGCTCGAGCTTGAGAGCCAGTCAAGGTCTTTACATCACTAGGTATGTTTCATCTGTTCGGAGCATCTACTCTGCTCTACTGCTCTTCCTCTTCCTATTCATGCTCTCCGACATCGTACCGGTAGCCGCCGGCATTTCTGGAAGTTCCCTCACCCTGTTACCCGGTACCTGTTCTCTGCTAGTAGAAGAAGGGGGTAGGGGTAGGAACTCGGGGTGCATGGCATGGAGTAGCAGCAGATGAAGAGATGCTAGTTCAAGATGCCTCGAACTGCTATGAAGACCTCCACCTCGTCATACGTGATCGCTGAAGACATGGCGATTCGAAGCGGAATGGCCTTTGATTGGCGCTCATGACCGTTCAGGAGTTTATCTCAGGACGAGCCTGGATTACAAACGGCAGAATGCCCGTATCGTGATGGATTTCAGATGTTTACTTCCATAGTCGACTCCATGTATTGATAAAATTTTGCACACCACTGTGCTAGATCAAACTTTGATCCCTGTTTCGGTGCCTGACGATAGGTCCTGCAAGTTAAAAATCTTCCTCAATTGCGTCTTTCTTGCTCGATTGAGTTCTAACTTCGTCAGCTCGACGTTTGGATGACTGGAGGGCCCAAACGCCGCTTCATCTCCGACATGAATCGACCCTTGAACTGGATCTGTGTCAATCCTAGCCCGTCTGGCGATGGAGCAACGAAAAGATCGTGCAAGCTAGCGTCGCGGTAGAGATCAAGCAAAGTTTTCCCATCAATTCCACCGCTCTCCACACCCTCCGCTGCCTTGGGAAGCTGCATGCTCTTGAACAAGTTCTTGACGTCAGACAAACTCATCTCAGAGATCTCCTTCTGTTGCTCAATTCGCTTTTTACAATGCCCGCATCCCATCTGAAAAGGAACTTTGGTCACTTTTAACCTTTTTGAGGCTCACAAAACAAGACACCCATGCAATCTTACCTTGTCGAAATGTATCCACCCGTTTTCCTTTGCGCACTGCAAGCAATCATGCTCAGTTTGCAATATTTCATATTGTAAGTTGCGATTCTTTCAATACTCACGTTCTGTTATTGAGCAGTGACAACCAGGTACCAGAACGTCAACAATCAGTGCTTTGGGGCTCAATGCAATAAAGGCTTACGCAGCACTTGCGAAGAAGAATCGCAATTCCAGGAGTTCGATTCCATCATTTCAGGGAAGCAACCAAGTTAGTAACAAGACATCATCACGTGCTTGCGGCAATGTAACTCACATACTGTCAACCCGATAGCAGATCCCAGCCCGTATCAGAAAGAACAAAGTCAGCGAGATAATATATACTAAGAGAAAGGAACTCACATCCTACGAGAAGGATCAAGTCACAGATTCCAACCCATGCGAAAGGAAAGAGCAGACAAGAGTCAGCAACTATGTCAAGTCGGTGAGAAGATAGAAAGTACTCACATCCTATGCAAAAAGGTTACCCCGGAAAATTAGCAAAGATTAACGAATGAGTCAGTCGCTCGAAATCTTTGGTTTAACTTCTCAAGATACTTACAAGCTTTCATGGAGCCAACAGTCGAGTTGAACAGAAACAAAAACAGGAAGGAGACAATGGTCAGTCGTCCGAAATCTCACACGCAGAATTTCATGTACTTACAAACTGTCGACAGCAATTGACAAAACATAAATCCGCGATGATTCAACAAAGGACTTCAAAGTCAGCCAGTTGAAATTTGAATCAAGTGAATAAACTCACAATCTGCCGACGATGGGCATTAAAAATAAGAAACATGCATAGGTCAGTGATTCGATAGTGAAAAGAACATGTAAATTACTCACATCCTATAAGAGACAGCAAGCAGCAAATCCGATGAATCGACAAGGAGGAAGATCAAGTTCAAGTTAGGCATGAGGCAGAATCAACAACAAAAGAAGTGACTCACGTCCTGTTGGCCCCAGATCCCACGAAAGAGTAGCAACAAAGAAAAATGTCAGAATGTCAAAATCAAGAATGATCGAGTGGGGCAAAAACAATAAAAGATTTTGCTCTCACCGTCTGAGGTGACAGACGCCCAACGAGCAAGTACGGAGAGTCAAAGGTCAGCAACCTGTTGGATGCAGATGCATTCAATTCATCTTACGCATGTGGTGCTGTCTTCGCTCGTTGTCTTGATCTTGATCTGCATCGTATCGAGGCATCAGGGGCCGCCTCTTGCTACAGCATTCCCTCCCTCTCACCCGGCAAAGTTTGCATAGTGACATTTCGGCGGAGTGGCGCAGGGGTCTCAACCCTTTTAGATTTTATAGATATAAGGCGTTATAAAACTCATATCCATATATACCATACACCGGTACTGAGAACCTTCCTTTGGTGGGTAGGGTGCTTCACCACTATCCAACTACCCCACGAATATAGAGCAAGTACCCCAACCCTCCCTAGGGATCTTTGTCAGCCTGCCGGAGTGTCACCCCGAATAGAGGAAAAGCAGCTAAAATTTTATTCAAAGTTAAGTGAAAGTTCAGTACGAGGACAATCAGGAGATTCACTGAGGCTGAAATGGGCAAAGGCGGAGAGCCGGGCCGCTGCGGCAGAGCTAATGAAGTTTCAGGCGAACCGTAGGCTTCGGAAACTGAGTTAGCTGGATCGGTGGTGGGACTTATCATGTCGGATAATAGTGACTGACTCGCCGGGCTCCGCTGAGTCTCCGAGAGCCGACGGTGACTCGAAGAGGTTCCCTACGTTTCAACTGGCAAGTTTATGATACATCACAGAAATTCCATGTCTTCCATGTCTTCAGAATCGGAGTCGTTCTCTGGTCTCCATAACGGAGCGAAGGTGAGATCTGTCCAGAAGTTTTCCTGGCAGGAGCATCAGTGGATCCGATCTGAACTTCTAGTGCCGAGCGCACCTTGTGATCCTCCAGGTTGCAGCTCGGATCGACGTCATTGGCAGGAGCGATGCCTTCCGCGTCTTGCCTGTCGAGCTTCGATCAGCGGACACCTCACAGCAAGCCAGTCGAGGGTACGTGGTATCGAGGGTGAGAGCCGTCCGGGTCTGGATGTGAATGGAGTTGAGGAGCTCTGAGGAGAGGTGACGTCATCATCGGACGTGGGCCGCAGCCTTGTCACTTGCCTGTTTCCAACTCCTTGAGGGCGTCGGAGATTGACTGGGGGTTGGGGTCATGGGGCCGCCGAGGAAGGAGCGCAATGGGACTTCACCTTGTAGCTGGTGCACCTCCCGGCGTTCCAGTCCTCCAGCAGGGCGTCGGACTTGACGGCAATCAGGTCCTCTATCCTCGTCCGGAGAGATTCCTTGGTAGGGTCAGGCATGCCGGTGGGCCGGCGGTGTCAGGACTTACCTGCAGTGAGCGGCCGCTCTCCGACAGATACTGCGGAAATCCATCATTCAGGTTGCACTGCCGGGCTCTACTTCACTCGCCTGTTTGAACTTGTTCTGGAACATGGACATGCTCTCGGCTCCCTCGCTCGTCGAGTTGATCGAGACCTTGGAGTAGCTCTTCACGCACAAGGCGGCCGGGGGAGGGGGAGGAGCGCTGGTGGGACAGAGCAGCAGGGCGGCTGGAGGGGAAGGACTTGCGGCTACCTGCACGATGCGGAGGGCCCGTTCGAGAACTTTCTTGTCATGCATCCCCAGCTTGATGGGCCGCGTGAGTCCGAGGAGGGTGCAGGAGGGCAAGTTGACTTGTCACCTGTGTGATGACGGTCGAGTCCAGCTGCGTGACGCCGTCGGGTTGAGCCCTGCAGGATGACTCCTGCTGATCGAGTCGGCGGAGGCGGGAGGGGCGAGAGGAGGGAGGACGCGGTCACCTCAGCGATCTTGTGTAGAATGATCCTTTGCTGCCATTTGTCTTGGATGCCAATCTCTGCATGCAGATAGTGAGCAAGCGACAGACAGCCATGAAGGTCATCGGCAGGACCGGATTCCAACGACAGGTTGGTGAGCCCAAGCAGCCGCATCCCATCGACGTCTTTCAGGTAGAAGTTTCTTCTCGGATGAAGATCAGGCCAGGGAGGAAGAAGGAGGGAAGGAGGGAGGGAGGGAGGGAAGGAAGGAAAGGCAGATGGATGGGTGGATGAAGGGAGGAGGGTGGGGTGGGTGGGAGGGGAGGGAGGGAGGGAGGGTGAGAGATCTAGCATGGTGAGGCGGGTAGCAGGGCGACAGCAGCAAACCTGGAGTGTTCAGGGAAACCAATCTTCTCGATGAAAGCAGCAACCTTGAATCAGGAGTCAAAAGCTCTTCACCCCCTACTCTTCCAGCCTTTTCACCTCCTCCCGATCCCAATCAAGGATGTCCGTAACCTGCACAGGGTGTGAGGGCTCGGGAGGGTTGTCAGGGGTGAGGGGAGGAAGCAAACGAGCTACCAGGGGGAACCACGGGCTCTTAGGGGCCTCCTCCACATCGTTCTTCTTCCCGCGAGCCACCAGCCTTATCCTCATCCTCCCGACTCTGCTGGGGGTGAAGACGCACGTGTACATCCCGTTCCCGTGGTCAATCACCTCAGACTCGATCGGCTCCCCGAACCCGACGACATCGCCTGCAAGCTCCATGGGCACCTCCTGCCTCCCCCCGCCCGCCCCGTCTGCCTCTTCCTCCTCTTGACTCGCTCCCTTGCACTCCTGCACGAGCAGGTTCCACTTCACTCCCCCCGTAGACACCCTGTTGCCGTAGCGATCCCGCGTGACAATCGTGAAGGCCATTGGCAAGTTCTTTCCACCCTTGATCAGCCCGCGGCCGCTCGTCGTACAGTGGGGAATCGAGACGGGCCCATGGCGCACGAAGAGGTGGAAAGGGCTGTTGTACACGTGCCTGTTCCCCTCCAGCATCACCTTGAGCTGGTACACGCCTGCCCTCGTTGGGGCCTCGTAGGAGACGAGGTACTCTCCCTGCTGCGAGTCTACAACGTCCAGAGCCTTGGGAGGCTGGTCAGGAGGAGCAAGGCGTACGTAGAGCGCTCCCCCCGGGCAGGGGTTCTGAAAGCGATCCCTACCGTGGATGGTGAAAATAGCCTTCTCCCCTACGATAACCCGAGCGGCTCCCTCTCCCGTCACCCTCGTCGTGTATGCGTCCAGGGTAGCGGCGAGGATCGAGATGCTGTAGGGGCTGCCAGCGATGGGCACCCGTCGGCCTGGCCCAAAGTCCGTCTCGCTCTTGGAGTCCTCGAGGAAGATGTGGATCTTGTAGTTGCCGATCCTCGAGCCGTCGAAGTAGCAGATGTGGTTGTTGGTAGCAGGACTCGGCATCACTTTGGCCGGTACCCTGATGCCGAAGTCGACGTCCTCGATGTCTACAGTGAAGTCCAGGAAGCCGTCGTTGTCGTTGAGCATGATGCCATAGCGGTCGCGAGGCTGCACGAAGAACATGCACGAGTCATCAGCCCTCGGCTGCCTCTGCACCCCCGGGCCCTCGGCGGTACAACTGGGAGCATGGCATAGGCCCTTGGTGAAGGGCGACTGGAATACTCTCCTCATCTCGTCGTTGCGACACATCTCGATGGGGAGGCGGCGCTGTGCGTCAGGGATGTTCAGGTCAGCCCGCTCTGCGATGAGCAGGCGGGCAGTGTGGACGTGCCCTCGCTCGGTCGCCATGTGCAGTGCGGTCATCTTCTGCTGTCCTCCTCGCTCGTCGATGTACGCCCTCGACACGATGAGCGCCTTGCAGCACCACGAGTGTCCGTTGGTCGCCGCAAGGTGCAGAGGCGTCATGATCTCGTTGGACACTCGGCCGACGTCAGCCCTGGCATCCAGCATCACCTCAACGCTCTGAAGCTGACCTCTCTCCGCGCTATGGTGCAAGGGAAGCTTGCCGGAGCCGTCCGGGTGGTTCATGTCGGCGCCATGCAGGGAAAGGTGGACGACTATGTTGACGTTCCCCCGGTAAGCTGCTTTCTTGAGAGGCGTGTCATTGTACTTGTCCACTGCATTCACATCCGCCTTGTGCTCAAGCAGGACAGTGCAGATCTCCAGGAAGCCCCCAGCTGCAGCTCGGTGGAGAGGAGTGGTACCGATGTTGTCCCTCTCATGAACGAGCTCCGGATCGTTATTGAGCAGCTCACTAACGGCTCGGAGATCGCCCTTGCGGCACGCGTCCTGCATCCTGTTGCCTGCTACTTCCACAAGCTCCTCATGGTAGCTTGATCCTAAGTAGGTTCCTCGCCCACATTCTACCTACCATCATCAGAAACCCTGCCTTCACCTTGATCGACTCCTCCTCCTCCTCCTCCTCCTCCCCGCGCTCTCGTCATTGTTGTGGATATGTTCCCTCCATTTCGCACTAGGATTTAACCTTGTTTTCGTTGCTTACCGCTAATATACTGCATATTAGCGTTGACTTTGATTATAGTCTATTGTTTTAAATTATTTTATGAAGCGGCAAAAATATTCAATTGATTCTAAGAACGTTTTTATTTATATTCTATTGCGATGTTTATAGATATGCGATCAAAAACTATTTTATAGCTTTCATGCCCACTTCACGTGCGCTTTGGCTGAGCGATGAGAGGGGAGAGTGGAAGAGACGAGGGAAGCGGAGGAGAGGAAAAGAGAAGGAGAGAGAAGGAGAGAGAAGGAGAGAGAAGGGGAGAGAAGGGGAGAGAAGGGGAGAGAAGGAGAGAGAAGGAGAGAGAAGGGGAGAGAAGG